>NC_081423.1:63423602-63597719 GCF_949786415.1 Peromyscus eremicus
CCACCGCACATTTTGCCATGTGCTTGCTCAGCTGCCCCTTGAGACCTGCCGCTGCTTGCCTGGATCTATTCCCGCTCTGTCATGAGTCAGAGACCTGAGGAAGGCAGAACGGGGCGTAGGAGATGAACCTTGCAAGTCCTGGGAATATATCTGGGCAGTGCTCCATCATCAGTGAGAGAAAAGCTAGCGGAGGGGGCCAGAGCCAGAAACGGCAAATCTGATGGTTGTGACGGCACACACCAGGCCCCAGCCAGCACTCAGGAAGCAACGTCAGGTGGATCTCTGTGAGTGTGAGGCCAGCCTGCTCTATATAGTGAGTTCTAGGACAGCCAGGGCTAGAGAGACGACAACACACCACACACACACACACACACACACACACACACACACACACACACACACCAAATGAACAATGAAGACATGATAAGTCCAGGTAGGTCTGGCTCGATGCAGTCTGTGTTGCTTTTGGAGGGGACCTAGGTTCAGTTCCTAACACCCACATGGTGGTTCACAACTTCGGTTCCAGGGCAGCCAATGCCCTCTTCTGGCCTCTGTGGGCACCAGGTGCTTATGTGGTCATAGACATATATGCAGGCAAAGCACTTATAGACATTAAATAAAAACAAATACTGTGTAGCATGTGTGTGCCTTGTGCTCCCTGAGGCCACGATAGGGTATCTGATTCCCCTGGAATGGGAGTTACATATAGTTGTGAGGTACCGTGTGGGTGCTGGGAGTCAAATCTGGGTCCTCTGGAAGAGCAACTAGTGCTCTTTTTTTTTTTTTTCATATAAAGAAGACATTTAATTGGGGCTGGCTTACAGTTGTAGAGGTTTAGTCCATTATCATCATGGCGGAACATGGCGGCATATAGGCAGACATGGTGCTGAAGAAGGAGCTGAGAATGGAGATGGAGCTGTATCTTGACTTGCAGGCAACAGGAAGTGGTCTGAGATACTGGGCGTGGCTTGAACATGCAACCAGTGCTCTTAACTGCTGAACCATCTGTCCAGTCCCCAAACAAATAAATAAAAGGACTAGTCTTGGGGCACCCCAGACCCACTCAATTAGAAACTTTAACAGAGTCTTGGGTGACTAGGACATACAAAAAATGCATGAGAACCATTATGCGTCTGTAATCCCAGGGATTGGCAGGCTGAGGCAGGAGGATCATGGGTTTGAGGCCAAATTAGGCTACATAGCAAAACTGAGACATCAGCCCAGTCAGCGGGGACAATCAGGCAAAAGGGTGTATGTGGGAGTGAACTGGTTCAGGTCCTCAGCATAATCAGTGATGGAACAGGATGGAGATGCTAAGTGGGCATGGGGGAAGCATTGGCTGACATTTTGGGGTCATTTAACTTTGCTAGATGTGTCTTGGTGACTGTTATCCTTCATTTCTATAGAGACAGGTTTTCTTTGTGTAACCCTGGCTGTCCTGGAACTCACTCTGTAGACCAGGCTGACCTCAAACTCAGATCTACCTGCCTCTGCCTCCCAAGTCCTGGGATTAAAGACATGCTCCATTACGCCTGGCTAAAGACTTGTTTAAAATTAGATTTCTTCATTTTATTTTATGTGTGAGTGTGATTCTGCTGGTGAGAGCAGACATCTGGAGCTAGATGAGCGGGCTTTCTAGGCGTGCCTCTCCCTGGGGAGGGCACTCTGGCCTGCTCTCTAGTGCCCACCTCTATTTTCATTGCTTATTGATCGGTCTTGTTTGGTTAGGGTTTTTGTTGTTGTTGTTTTGAGAGTGTCTTACTAGGTAACCCTTTATGGCTTGGAATTTGATGTGTAGACCAGGTGGAACACATCTGAGTGCTGGCTAAAGATGTACACCACCACACCTGGCTCTCACAGGGCTTCAGGCACCACCAGTGTGAAAGGGTTTCACAGCGGTGAGGGGCAATAGAAGCATTAGGGGCTTGCAGTTACTACTTTACAGTTTTTTAGTTACTTTCTCAGGATTGTAGCAGCTGTTGAAGGCAATCGCTGTTTTTCTTTTACTTTTTTTTCTTTCTTTCTTTTTGGTTTTTCAAGACAGGGTTTCTCTGTGTAGCTCTAGATGTCCTGGAACTCACTCTGTAGCCCAGGCTGGCCTTGAACTCACAGAGATCCACCTGCCTCTGCCTCCCGAGTGCTGGGATTAAAGGCCACCACCGCCTGCCTTGTTTTCTGTTTTCGGTGCTGTGCTTTTTTGACCCTGTGTATACTGGGTACCTTTTTTCTGGGGTGGCCCCATTTACCTAATGCCTAAGACCCAAGAACTTTTGTGTTTCATCTTTTATTTTTCTTTCTTTTTTTCAGGAGGAGTCATGTTTTGCTATGTAGCCCAGCTGGTCTTGAACTTGGAGCAATCCTCCTGCTTCAGCCTTCCTCCTGCCGAGATTATAGACATAGTCCAAACATACCCTGCCAAGAAAGCCCTTAAACACCAGGGTAGGAGAGCTCAGAAGTCCAGGGGACTAGGCCCCTGGCTGGCCTGGGGGTGGAAAGGAACTTGTTGCATCCTGTTGAAACTGTAGTCAAATGATTTTCTCAATCACCGTAGTGCCTCCAAGGCCTGCACCACAGCTATCTGAGCAAGTCTTTCAGCCTCCTCATCCCAAATTCCTGGGAGAGAGCATATCTGATGAGCCCAGCCCAGCCTCTGTGTTGGTCCAGCTGCTGTAGCTAAGACAGGGTGGGGATTGCAGGGTGTGGGGGTTGAGGATCAGGCTGGCAGTTCTCAGAGGACAAAGGCTTGGGCAGGAGCCGAATGCTAACATCTAAACTAACCTATGGAATGACTGCACTGTTGTAGCTAAGGGAGGGAGAGGTCAGGAGAGAGCGGGAGCAGGAGGTGGTGGAAGCGTGGGCAGTGAGGGGCAGGCATGCAGGAGAGTTGCAATGCAGAACCTAGGACATGTTACAATGCACCAGGGGTTGTTGAGTATTTTTATATTTTATATATTTGTATATATAAATATATATTTTATATGTAAAACATATTTGTTCATATTTTTACATTTTATATATTTGTATATATAAATATGTATGTATTTTATATGTAAAATATATTTGTTCGTGTTTTTACATTTTTATATATCTTTGTATTCTATATTTTAAGTTATAATTCTTGGTTGATAATAGCTCTTAGGTCCCTATGCAAGGTATAGTGACTGTCTCAGGTCAGAGGAGATCTCGGGTTTAGAATACCTGGAGACATCACAATATAAAATAACACATTGCACTATGTTCCTGGCACCACCTTACTCTGTGTTTCATTTTGTGTGTTATTTTATGTGTATAGGTATTTTGCCTGTGTGTATTATCTCTATGCCATGTGCATGCACTGCCTGGAGGTCAGAAGAGACCATTGGATCCCCTGGAAGTAGAATTACAGATGGTTGTGAGCGGCCATGTGAGCTGGGAATCAAACCCAGGTCCTTTGCAAGAACAGAATGTGCTCTCAACCACAGAGCCATCTCTCCAACCCCTTGCTCTGTCTTGAAGCTACCAATTGTCTCAGCATAAGTTTTCTTCTTGTTTGTTTTTATTTGTTTGTTTGGTTGAGAAAGAGTCTCACAATGTAGCTCTGGCTATCCTGGAACTCACTATGTAGACCAGGCTGGCTTGAAATACATATAGATTTACCTACTTCTGCCTGCTGAGTGCTGGGATTAAAGGTGTGTACCACCATGCCCAGCCTTGGTATAAGTTTTCAATGAAAATTTCTTCAGGAAAGAAAGAGAGAGAGAAGCCGGGCGGTCGTGGCTCACGCCTTTAATCCCAGCACTCCGGAGGCAGAGGCAGGTGGATCTCCGTGAGTTCGAGGCCAGCCTGGGCTACAGAGTTCCAGGAAAAGCACCAAAACTACACAGAGAAACCCTATGTCAAAAAAAAAAAAAAAAAAAAAAAAAAAACAAAGAAGAGAGAGAGAGAGAGAGACGAAGAGAGGGGCAGGGAGGAAGGAGAGATGAGTGTGGGGACACATTTATAATTCTAGTCCTTGGGAGGTAGAAGCAGGAGGATCACAACAAGATTCAAGTGTGAGCTACATGGCAAGACCCCGTATCAAAAATAACAACCAAGTACAAAGGTGTGGCAGTACACACCTGCAATCCCAGGACATGGGAGGAAGTAGCAGGAGGATCAGGTCAAGGCTAGCCTTTGCTACTTAGCTGTTTGAAGAGGCCAGCCTGGGCTACATGAGACTGTACTTCGAAAAACAAAAAAGCAAGCAAACAAACAAAAAAAGTAAAAAAGGCTCTGGAGATACAGATCAGTTGCAGCGGGCTTCCCTGGCTACTGTAAAAGGGGCGGAGCAGGGAGGCTGGAGAGATGGCTCAGCAGCTGAGAGCACTTGCTGTTCCTCCAGAGGACCTGGGTTCTGTTTTCATTACTCACATGGTGGCTCACAGCTGCTTATAGCTCCAGTTACAGGGGAGCCAAGGCTCTCCTCTGTCCTCTGCAGGCAACACACACACTTGGGGGGCACATACATACATGTAGGCACTCACACATGCACATAAAATGAAAGCATGGGGGTAGGATGAAGAAAAGAGGAAGGATGTCTGACTAGAGAGAAGCTGAGAACACCTTGAAACATCTCCAGGCGAGATAATGTTGCTGCACGATGATGAAGGATGTAGTTAGTCTCTCACTGTGACAACATAGAAGTTCATCCAGTTGTGGCCCGTGCGCATGCCAGGTCCTGAGCATCTCTGATGGAGGAGTGTCTCTATATGCAGCCCCCACCCTTACCCCAAGAAGTGTGTGTCCCACCAGCCCACAGCATCACAGGACCTGAGAGTCCCAGGGTGAAGGGATGTAGTCTCAGGTCCACTTCACACCCATGAGTCTCCTAACAGGAATCCAGGTGATTCTCACAAGCTTTAGGAAGTGTACTAAACCATTTTGTGCAGCTCACGCTGGTCTCTTTCCGTGGCTGGGAGGTCTTCCTGTCCGTGACTTCCTACTAGCTCAGGGCAGTCCCCTGGGCTCTGACTGTGTGATGTGTGTATTTGCTGACCTCAGGTGCGTGTGCTGTAACCCTGCTACCTCCATCCCGCCACCAGGGTCCTCCCACAGCCACCCATCTCACCACTGTGTGTACTTTGAATTTTCCCCGGCAGGAGATAGTGGATTGGTTCAATGCTGTCCGTGCGGCCCGCCTGCAATACCTAAAATTGGCCTTTCCTGATCTCCCAGAGTCTGAGGTGAGCTAAATGTGGGCTTGGCTTCTGAGTCTCCCATCCCCTCCCTTTTCCTCTTCCTGTCTCCTGATAACTCTAAGATACTCAGGGGCTAGACTAGGTTTATTGCAGGTAAAGCCAGGGAGATTGGAGGGTAACAAGTCTCTGCAGGGTCCAGGATCTCAGCCTTCGAACATCTTTGTGACCTCTCCTGCTAAAATATGCAAATGTGTCCTACATACTACATGCAAAGTGTTTTTGACCCATTTTATCTCATAACGCTTTCTATACAGTAATTACTTAGAATAGGCAATCGGGCTGGGTGATTATTCCTGTTAAGTGAGTAATGGAATGAGCTGTTCCCTGGTGATCACCGCTGTGTGCTGTGGTGCCCTGTCCCTGGGAAGATGTTGGGTTCCTCCTCATTACAGGAGTGTATCTGCCTGTGGTGGTAAAGGTAACAGTAAGCTGAGAACTTCATTTTGATCGTCCCCAGACATTTGGGACCTCCATCTATTTCTCAAAGTCTTGTTTGGGGAAGCTGGAATGGCATGGGCCAGAGGATGATGTTTTAAGTCAAGAAGCCTAGGCCCTCATGAATGCTCTGTCACTGACATGCTATGTGACCCTTACAGATCACCAGCCTTTCTGAGCATGTTTCCATATTAGAAAAACAGTGGTTGGTCCAGGTCTCCTTCAGAGTCCCTCTACCTATGAGGTTCTGTAATTGAAGATGTAGATTTGCTTTTGTTTTACTTGGTTTTTTTGAGACAGAGTCTCTATATGTATCCCTGACTGTTCTGGAACTCACTCTGTAGACCAGGCTAGCTTGGAACTCACAGAGATCTATCTGCCTCTGCCTCCTGAGTGTTGGGATCAAGGGTGTTTGCCACCACCACCAGCCTTGAGGGCTTTTAAGCTTCCTGTTAAAAGGAATTTTTTTAGTGACAGGGACAAAGGGACCATGCTGATACTTGGGTCTGTCTTTCTTTCTTTCTTTCTTTCTTCCTTTCTTTCTTTCTTTTTGACAGAATCTTTTATAACTGAGGCTGGCCTAGAACTCACTATGTAACTGAGGATGATCTTGAACTCCTCACCTTCCTCTCCCTCCACCTCCCAAATACTGATATTACAGGCCCAGTCACCACACCCTGAAATCCTGAACTTCCTTTTTCTTGAGGTTTTTTTTTTTCTTTCTTTCTTTCTTTCTTTTTTTTTTTTTTAGTTTTTGACATAAATTTATCTATTCTGTGTGTACATCAAGCCATCTTCCTGGGGTCTCGTGTGTGTGTGTGTGTGTGTGTGTGTGTGTGTGTGTGTGTGTGTGTACACACGTATGCATGGGGAGGCTAGACATCAGCCTCATGTACCATTCCTTAGCTTCCACCTACCTTTATTTTCTTGAGACAGTCTCTCTTCATTGGCTTGGGCTCTCCCATTAGGCAGGCTGGCCAGAGAGCCCCAAAGATCATCCTGTCTGTGTCTCTCCAGTGCTGAGATTACCACACTCACGACCATGCTCAGTTTTTTATGTGGGTACTGGTGCCCAAGGCTGTGTCCTTTGAGCACATGGCAAGCATTTTGCCCATGGGATCATCTCCTCAGCCTGATCCTGGAGTTTCTTAGTCTCATCTGTCAGACTTTCATTGAAAGCCTAAACGTTCCTCGATTCCCAGGGTTTACAGGGAGCTGGATGTCTGGAATAGGATCGACTTCAGGCCCAGTGATGTACCCATTTAGAAGTTCCCTAGGCACAGTTCCAGCAAGGCTAGGGGTCAGGGCCCAAAGCTGAAGTCGCTGTGCTTAGTCAGCACCCAGAGCTGGTTGCTGCTGACTCAGTGAAAGTCCAGAGTGCTGACTGCTGACCCAGGAGAGGGGAGGGTATGGAGCAGGTGCTCAACCTTATTTAATCTGGCCTGGCTTCCTGTGTTTGCTAACCTGTGTGGAGGACATTAGCCTTTGACCAGTGTCCTCCATGTTCCCTCGTCTCCTACCGGCCCTGCCTGCCCCTCTCTCTTGTCTTCCCTATGTCTAGGTGTGGTGCCCAGGCTTAAGAATTTGGTGCTGGGAACCCAGGAAGTATTTGCCAAGTTGTAATGCTTTCATCTGAAATGTGGTGTGGCTCAATAGTAGAGCGTGGGCCTCGTTTGTGTTAGACCTTGAGTCCCATTCTCAGCGTGAGGAGAAAGAAGCTAGGCTTGGTGGCCTATCGTCCCATCCCTTTGGAGGCTGAGGTGGGAGGATTGCAGAAAGCTTGAGGTCAGCCTGGGCTCCATGGTGAGTTCAAAATCAGGCCAGCTCGGGGTACGCAGAAAACATGTCATGGGTGGAGGAAGGAAGGGAAGGAGGGATGGAGGAGGGGAATGAAGGAAGTAAACACCCTGGAGTTAGAGCCTAGGGTGCTGCCCAGCACATGACATCACCCCTGAGCTCAGTGTGCTCATCTGTCATGTCACCATGGCCCGATGCCACCTGCCAGACTATCATGAAAACAGAGGGAGCCAGTGTCTGGAGTACAGGAAAGGATACTGAAGGAGAACTCCGGCAGGTGGCTTCCTTGTTTCTCTTGTTCCCCTAGGCCTAGACTAGCCCTGTGCTGGCTCAAATTCAGAATACGGAATCCTGGGGGTCCTAGTTTCTCCAAACAGAATAAATCCTAAGAATATGTTGAGGAGAAATGGAGTAGTCTAGTGTAGATTTTCATTTTAGGCCTCAACTTCTCTCTCTTGTTCCCTATCATGATTCTCCACATCCCACCTCAACTTTGCCCCTGTAACTCCAGAGATCCTGCTGTTGGTCTTAGAAGTCTAGGCTGCCATTTGAAGCCCTGGATTTGTCCAGTCCCCCTCTTCCCGCTTCCAGGAAGCATAAGAAGTCATGGTCCATTTCTGGAAGCTTCTCTGAGCATAGGAAAGCAGGTTGTGAGGGCTGTTGGAGGTCACGGTAGGAAATGGACCCCCAGAGACAGAACCTTTACCAAGGTAACAGCTGGTTGAAGGCAGAGTGGTGCTAAGATTCTGGTCTCCTTCATTTATCTATCTATCTATCTATCTATCTATCTATCTATCTATCTATCTATCTATCTATTTATTTATTTTTAAGGAGCTGAGGACTGAACCCAGGGCCTTGCGCTTGCTAGGCAAGTGCTCTACCACTGAGCTAAAATCCCAAGGCAGAGTGGTGCTAAGATTCTGGTCTCCTTCATTTATTTATTTATTTATTTTTAAGGAGCTGAGGACTGAACCCAGGGCCTTGCGCTTGCTAGGCAAGCACTCTACCACTGAGCTAAATCCCCAACCCCAGATTCTGGACTTGTAATACCCAGTCCAGAGTTTTCTCTATTTGTCCACCCTGCTGTTGCCTCTTCGTGGCCTGTGTCAGATTCTGTTAGCAGGTCTCAGCTGGCATGGTGAGGAGTCTGGTGAGGAGGCTCTGCCATCTTTATGTGGTGGTAGCATAGTGTGATGGTGCACAGGCCTGCTGCCTGTCAGCCCCAGTGGGAACCCCACCTCTTCATGCTATCAGCCATGTGACTTCAGCAAAGTCTCTGCTCATATCTCTGTGGCCTGGTTTCTTTGTGAGTAAGGTGAGGCTGATAAAATCTACTACCCAGGGTGGTTGGGAATTGTACCCAGAGCCTGCCACAGCAGACAAGTGGGTTTCTCCTCCTCCTCCTCCTCCTCCTCCTCCTCTTCTTTTTGGCTTTTTGAGATAAGGTTTCTCTGTGTAGCCCTAGCTATCTTGGAATTCACTCCATAGACCTGGCTGGCCTCAAAAACAGAGATCTGCCTGCCTCTCTGCCTCCCAAGTACTGAGATTAAAGGCATTTGCCACCACACCTGTTGACAAGTGGGTCTTTCGACAGCCTTGCCTGAATCTATGATCTGGGATGAATGATGCACTTCAATTATGACTGGGCCATGCTGGAAAACTCTACAGACATATTGAAGCCCACTGACTGGCTTTGTTGAACTATTTGTATCATATCCAGCACACACTCCGAATATAACCCATCAACCATGAGTAGTACACTCCCTTCTCCATGCCCAACCTCTCCTTTGTCTTGGGGCCTCGTTCAATCTGAAGCTTTGGGTGTGAATAGGGAGTCAGCCTTGTCTCTCCTCACAGCTCGTGCCGCTCATCACCAGGAACTACCTCAAACAAGGCTTCATGGAGAAGACTGGTCCAAAGGTACATTTTCTGGGTTATTTAACATGGTCCTATCCCAGCCGCTCATAAAGCAGAAAAGTTCGGGTGGGGGGAGGGCTGAAGAGAGAGGGAAAGGAGGAATAGTGATATTTGTGAGTCTCTGTGTCGAAGGACCGAGCAGAGACCAGGAGCTGGCTGCTGTGGGACCCAGCATTGCTCGAGGGGGTTCCGCCTCTCCTGTGCCATCCTGTCATTGTCGTGAGACTCTTTCCTCTGATCACCATCAGACTTCAGCAAACCCTGGGAAAAGCAGTGCTGAGAAGGAATTCCCTAGAGAGAGAGCTTGGAGCGGATGTTTCTGAATCCACAGAGTCCGCCAAGACAGTGTCAGGGAGACACAGGCTAGTCTGAAAAAACATGGCCATGGGTCCTCTCTCCTCCCGCTCAGCCTGGCTCTTCATGACTAGGCCCACACCCCCTCACCAGGGCCTGTGCCCTCACACTCATCTAAGGAGGAAGAGGAGCTGCCCCTGAGAGGAGGAGCCTGGGGTTTCCTGTAGATCAGACAGGGGTTCCACAGACCCAGATTCTCAGGAGGCTGAGGCAGAAGAATGCGAGCTAGCCTGGCCTACGTAACAAATTCAAAGTCAGTCTGCACTTAGTGAGCACCCCTCCCATCTCAAAATAAAAAAATGTAATAAGGTGGGGTCGGGTGTGGTGTGTAGCTCGAGGTAAAGGGCTTGCCTAGCATGCGTAAGAGCAGGGGTTCAATGCAAAAACCACAGTTATAATGTGGTACAGGATGGTTGTTAGGAGGATCCTGAAAGGTGCTGGAGGACCGTGTGAAAGAAAGCCTCAGGAGCTGTGCAGTGGTGGTGCACGCCTTTAATCCCAGCACTCAGTAGGCAGGTGGATCTCCAAGTTCAAGGCCAGCCTGGTCTACAGAGTGAGTTCCAGAACAGCCAGAGCTACACAGAGAAACCCTGTCTCGGAAAAAAAAAGAAAAGGAAGGAAGGAAGGAAGGAAGGAAGAAAGAAAGGAAGCAAAGCCAGCCTCGGGAGTTGGAAACATGGTCAAATGGTGGTGTCCAGCCTCCTTCCCTCAGAAGCCAGACGCAGTGCCTGGCTCTTGCCTCCGGTCTTTCTCCTCCCCGACCTAGGTTACAGTTGAACCAAGGCCAGCACTTTCGCCTTTGTGAGCAGAAGCCACTTCTGACTTTCCTGGCTTCCTTTTTTCTGAGACTTCTTTGTCCACAGTCGGAGAGAGAGGGAAGTACCCCTTCCACTGCAGGGCAGCACCTGGCAGTGCCCAGCAAAGCTAACAGAGAGGGAGGAGGGGGGGGGGTAGAGATGGGCTGGGCGGAGCCTTCAGAGTCTGAGCGGGTGCTGGCTCCTGGTGGTGTACTCCTTGAATTCCAGCACTCCCCAGGTAGAAGCTAGGGGAATCCCTGCCAGTTTCAGACCAGCCAGGACTACACAGTGAGACCCTGTCTCAAAACAATCAAGCAAATAAACAAACACCTCAGAGTCCGAATAGGTGTTCAGACCTGTGGACCCTAGAACCAGTTTGGCTGGACTCCAGTCCCAGCTCTGCTGTTATGGCCGTCATCTGGGGAGGGGATGCACTCCCAGGGAGCTGGCCCCCGGGGAGAAGCTCTGGTGTCTGATTGCAGAAGCCAGGCTGGAGAAACAGTGTGATGACCTCTGAGCTGGCCCTGACCTTTGTGCCTGGCTTTGTCATGTCTGGTAAGAGGTTCTTCCTTTTGTAGCAGAGAGAACCCTTCAAGAAGAGATGGTTTGCCCTGGACGCCCTGGAGCGGAGGCTGCTGTATTATAAGAACCCCCTGGTAAGAGCCGTTCCTGACACCTCCTCGGCATGTTCCCAGTCAGGTGGGCTAGTGTTGATCTCAGAGTGTACAGAAAGACCATCTCTCAGAATCCCAGGATGGGGGAACCTGTGACAGGAAAGCCTGCACCCCCGCTTCTCCCCTGCACCCCCGCTTCTCCCCTGTGCCCCTGCTTCTCCCCTGTGCCCCTGCTTCTCACTGAGCTCCTCTTAGGATCCCCAGGGCTGACAACTGTGGTTAAAGTCAGGTGTAACCAACCACTCCTTTGTAACCAGGAGGTCTAGAGTGGAGTGGTTAGGGCTGGGGGCTCAGGAACCAGTTTGGCTGGACTCTGGGCTCTGGGCTCTGTCCTGCCATGGTAGAGCCCTGGCCTGGGCTGGGTATGCATTTAGCTCTCCATGCTGCCTTTCCCTTCTTACCAAAATATTGGCTTAGCACGAATGTCTGACTCAGAGGCGGCCATGATGAATATAGAAGCTGCTAACATGTAAACCACTTGAGCTGGGTCTAGGGGCACCAGCCTGTAATCCCAGCGACTGGGGAGGCTGAGACAGTTGGATGGTAAATTCAAAGACTTCCTGGGCTTCAGAATAAATTCAAGGCCGATCTGTGTAACTTAGTGAGACCTTGTCTCAAAATTAAAGAGAAAGGGAGGAGCCTAGGTTCATCAGTAAAGGGTTTGCCTAGCATGTTTGAGAATCTACGCTCAATCTCCAGTGCCCAAAACAAAACAAAAACAAACAAACAAAAAAAAGTACAGCCTTTCAGTTCCCAGTGCCTGGCGTATTCTCTATATGTTAGTGTTTCCACTGTGTGCAATATACTTCAGATTTTAATGTTTCAAATTCGAAGTCCCATCTGGCAATGACATGCACATCTCTTTACCAAGCTTGACCTTGGGACTGGCAGGGTTGCAAGGGCCCCTCTGCCCCAGGACAGCCTCTGATGACCACATGCCTTCCATTTTCAGGATGCTTTTGAGCAGGGCCAGGTTTTTCTGGGAAGCCAGGAGCAGGGATATGGAGTATCCGAGGACTTGCCCAAGGGTATCAGAGGGAACCGCTGGAAGGCTGGACTCACGGTCATCACTCCAGAGCGGAAGTTCATCTTCACCTGCCCCAGTGAGAAGGAACAGCGGGAATGGCTGGAGAGCCTGCGGGATGTCCTGTCCAGTCCCCTGTCACACCTCAACCTCCTCAGTGAGAAGTGGTGGGGGTGGGTGGGCTTGGGGGTTCTTTGGGGTGAGGACAGATAAGGGTTCTTTGACTGTGGTCCCGGAAGGGCCTGACTCAGCGTTTTGAGCTGCCCTTACTTCCTGCCAGAGGAAAGCACACACATTGCACATTATTGCCAGAAAGTTCCCTCTGCACAAGTTCCTCTATGCAGCTATCCTCACAGGCTTCAGGAGGAGTCTGGTCTAACAGCACTGTACCTACCCAGCTGCTCAGATTCCCCATGCCCTTGGCCTTTTTATCATAAGACATTGCTGGCCTGGTATCCTTAGCTCACCCTGCCAGGCTCCTCCTGGGATTCTGGAATCCTCCCCACCCCCAGGGTAGGCTATTTTGAGTGTTCTCCTTTTCCTCACCCCTCTCCTTTGTCTGTCTCCCTCCCCTGCTCCTCCTCTTCACCCCAGTGTCACAAGGAGACTGTCCCCATCTGTAGCCAGCCCTGTGAAAAGCAGATGTGCTGAGTTAAGGGGGAAGCATCTGGGCCAGGGCTGAGCTTCTGGGGCAGAAAGGAAAAGCTCTATGTTTGGGAAAGTACAGACTGAACAGGTGACCCCGACAGCCCCTGGGGGAAACCACTGTGCCTTCCTAGACTCGTCAGTATAAATGCAACTGTCACAGCCTGGCGTGGGAGCTGTCACCTTTAATCCCGGCACTTCGGAGGCAGAGGCAGGTAGAACTCTGTGAGACCACAGCCTGGTCTACATAGTGATTTCCAGCACAGCTGGGGCTACACAGTGAGACCCTGTCTAAAAGAACCAAAAACCAAAACCAACAAAAACCCTACCCCACAACGGTCTACACTGTCCAGTTCCCAAAGCCAAAGACACAGGAGATAATCGATGACGCGTTTCGGTTGCTGCCCTCTGTTCTCTGTGCGCCAGAAAGAACCTCTGTGTCTCCGCCTCTGCTTCCCTCTCCCCTTTTACCTATGTGCCTGTCTCCTTCGGTCTGTTTTTTGGTTTTTTTTCCATTTTACTCTCATTTAAAGTTTCCTTTTGCTTTCAGCGCTGTTCTGGCTCCCTCTGCCACCTCACGCGCGTCCCCTTGGCTATTCCTTTCTTCCAGCAGGACAGCACTAGCATGACCACCTTCCCCAGCCCTCTTGTTTCCCTTACAGCTGCCTCAGCAGAGAGTGGCTGTGGCCTCAGGTGACCCGTCTCCGAAGAGCTGGCTGGCCCCTGAGCACCTGAAATCCTGGAGAAGTGTTCACCTCTGCCCTGGTTGTCCAGAAGGAAGCCCTGAGGCCAGCAGCTGCCCCTGTCCGTGAACTCTGTCAAGACCAAGGGTGTGGTTTATCTTCTGGCTCCCAGGATCCTTCCAGCAAACATGTCCTAGCCGCGGGGAGCTGGTACGAGGAAGAAAGAATTTAGCTCTCCAAGCTTAGAAGTCTTGAAGGCTTCCTCATATCTGCACCAAGAGACTGGTGCGGGGATGCATGCCCGTCAAGAGGCAGGAGTGCCTTGAGTTCAGTGCCAGCCTAGACCATACAGGGAGTTCAAGTCCAACCTGAGTTACATAGCAAGACCTTGTTTCAAAAAACAAAAACAAAAGCAAGCAAACAAACAGCAATAAAAACTACAGAGAGGAGGTGGAGACATTGTAATAAAAAAGGGACCCTCGGGGCTGGAGAGATGGCTCAGAGGTTAAGAGCACTGACTGCGCCGGGCGGTGGTGGCGCACGCCTTTAATCCCAGCACTCGGGAGGCAGAGCCAGGCGGATCTCTGTGAGTTCGAGGCCAGCCTGGGCTACCAAGTGAGTCCCAGGAAAGGCGCAAAGCTACACAGAGAAACCCTGTCTCGAAAAACCAAAAAAAAAAAAAAAAAAAAAAAAAAAAAAAAAGAGCACTGACTGCTCTTCCAGAGGTCCTGAGTTCAATTCCCAGCAACCACATGGTGGCTCACAACCATCCGTAATGAGATCTGGTGCCCTCTTCTGGCCTGCAGACATAACACTGTATACATAATAAATAAATCTTTTAAAAAAAAAAAAAAAAAAAGGGACCCTCAGCATCGAGATTGTGCAAGTAGAAAAAAATGTAAAAGTTTAATCTGAACCTAACTATGCAGAAATAATCAGACATTCAAATATTACTTACACGTTACTATAAAACTATCCTGGACTCTTCAAATATCAATATTAAAAGATAAAATTGGCTGGACGTGGTGATGCAAGCCTTTAGGCCCATGCACTCAGCAGGCAGAGGAAGGTGGATCTCTGTGCGTTCAAGGGCAGCCTGGTCTACATATCAAGTTTCAGGACAGCCAGGGCTATATAGAGAGAATTTGTTTAAAAAAACTGAGGTGAGGGGGAGACACAGACAGACAGACCAAAGACAGGGGTAGTGGTACTATAATTTTAGCATTGGGAAAGTGGAGGCAGGAAGGTCAGAGGTTCTGCTATTATGCATAGAGAGCTCAAGGCTAACCTGGGCTACATGAGACCCTGATTCAAAGAAGAACAAAAACCAAAAACCAACACCAAGTCATCACAACCAAATGCAGTTTGGGATTCTTGACTAGAACCTGGATTTTAAAAGGGGGGGCTGGAGGTGCTGGAGAGATGGCTCAGTGGTTGGGAGCACTGATTGTTCTTCCAGAGGACCCGGGTTCAATTCCCAGCACCCACATGGCAGCTCACAACTGTCTGTAACTCCATTTCCAGGGAATCCAACACCTTACAGACAGACAAACATGCAAGCAAAATACATTTAAAATGGGGGGGGGACTGGACAGATAGGTTTGTGGTTAAGAACACTGAGTGCTCTTCCAGAGGACCTGAGTTCAAATCTCAGCACCCACATGGCAGCTCACAACTATCTGTAACTCCAAGGTCTGACACCCTCACACAGACATACATGCAGGCAAAACACCAATGCATGTAAAATAATAAAATAAAAAAAGAGAAGCCTTGGGGCTGGAGAGATGGCTCAGCAGTTAAGAGCACTGGCTGCTCTTCCAGAGATCCTGAGTTCAATTCCCAGTAGCTACATCTTAACTCAATACTGTAATTCCAGTTCCAGGGGATTTGACACCCTCATACCAATACACATAAAATAAAATAAAATAATTAAAAAAAAAAAGCCTGTCCAGCCAGTGGTGGCGCACGCCTTTAATCCCAGCACTCGGGAGGCAGAGCCAGGCAGATCTTTGTGAGTTCCAGGCCAGCCTGGTCTACAGAGTGAGATCCAGGAAAGACACAAAACTACACAGAGAATCCCTTTCTCGGGAAAAAAAAAAAAAAAAAAAAGAAGCCACTGTAAAGGACATAATTGATGTTGGAGAAATTAGAACCTGAATGCATATTAGCTAAGAGTATTGTAAAATTGTGACAATCAAGATGTGTTGTATAGAGTGTTCCTGTTCTTAGGGGACACGTGCTGAAGTAAACTCTAAATGTTGACTGCGGCCAATGGTTCAGCTAAAAAAAAAAATCAGTATATGTAGACATGTACACAAATAGAATGCACATGTGTGCCTATCTATATCTCTATACACAGAGCACACCACTCATGAATCTAGATGAAATGTAGACGGGCATTTATTTTCCTACCACCTGTGAACATTTTATATAGATTTGAGTTTTCATATTAAAAAGTTGATGAACACCCAGTCTGCACTCCTCAAAGACAACGGTTTTCCTTCAAGAATCCAATATCCCTGGAGCCCACGGGGCATGGTGGGTACATCTGCAGACTCAAGTACTCATGGGGTTTGGCAGGACCACTTAACCCCAGGCCACCTTGCGAGATACTGCCTCAGTGTTCCTGGGAGGGGCACAGCTCAGTGGGAGAACGTGTACTTGTGTTTTGCCAGGAACAGAGGCAACCAAAGGGAGGTACTGGGGTAAAAGTATTTACCAAACCAGAACAGATAGAAAAAGATTAAATAAAATGCTGCAAGAGAGAGAGACTTGGAGACATCTCAGAGAGAACTCCTCTGCTGCCCTGGTTGTTGTATGGATATCTATGTTCATATAAGTGACATCTCTCCATCTTGTTAGCTAGTACATTTCCAGCGCCCGTTGATCTTCTTGAGACCAAGAGTTAAGCTCTGAATGTCTGTATGAGGAATTGCAAGTCATTGGGGCCAGGCTCCAAACAGTCAGGGTCTGGTTGTTAAAGTGTGGGAATTTCTCCTTGTAGTTTTAGGCTTCCCGCCCTCCCCCACTATACTTAGCATACTTCAATCATTAGCACTTAAATAAAATAATAGTTAGCTTTTAATTTTTTCCCAAGAGGGCTGGAGAGACAGGTCTGTGTTTAAAGAGCACTTGCTGACAGAGGACTCTAGCTCCCAGGGCCCGCATGGAGGTTCACAATGCTAGCTCCAGTTCCACATGATCCAGCGCCCTCTTCTGGCCTCCACGGGCACTGTATGCACAAGTTACGTTTAAATACATGTGGATCAAACATACACATACAACAAAACTAAATCTTTAAAAAAAGTTTACTTTTGGTTGTTCGAGACAGGGCTTCTCTGTAACTCGCCCTGTAGACCAGGCTGCCCTCAGATTCACAGAGATTCCGCCTGCCTCTGCTTCCCGAATGTTGGAATTAAAGTAGTTTGCCACCACCACCTGGCAAAAAAATAAAAAATTTTAAAAGGAAGAAAATAGGGTAGGTTTTCTGATTACCACTGCCAAGCTCAATTTTTTTTTTTTTGATACAGAGTTTCTCTGTGTAGCCTTGACTGTCCTTATTAATATTCTGATCCCTCCCCTTGGTGCCACTGCGTCTGCCCAGCATGCCAGCATGTTTCCTTGCATGCGTGGGATACCCTCGGGTCCATTCTCCCCACCCCCTCCCCGCATATAACAATAAATCACAACAGTCCTGGAACAGGCTAACCTCCTGAGTGCCTGACTAAAAAAAAAGTTTTTAAAAAGTTCCTCAGAGAGGCAGAGGCAGGCGGATCTCTGTGGGTTCGAGGCCAGCCTGGGCTACAGAGTGAGTTCCAGGACACGCTCCAAAGCTACACAGAGAAACCCTGTCTCAAAAAAACCAAAAAAAAAAAAAAAAAAAAGTTCCTCAGAGAACTCCATTTTTGTGCACATTTGAGAAGAAATAGAAACTCAGACAGTGAGAAAGTGATGCCGCCTTCATTACCACGGTGCTTTGGAAGGCTGAGGAGTTTTCTGAGTTCAGTTCCGCCATTAACTTGAGAACACAAGAAAAGTCATTTCACTATTTTTATATTAAAAATGAGGAAGTCAGGGATGTTGGATGGCTCAGCAGTTAAGAGCCCCAGAGGATTTGAATTCCCAGCAATCACATCAGTCAGCTCGCAAGTAAGTACCTGTGACTTCAGCTCCAGGGGTATCTATCCTCTCTGGCTTCCATCGGCACACATGTTTAAAAATTAAGTTTAACCTTAAAAAAAAAAGAAAAGAAAAGAAAAGAAAAGAAAAGAAAAGAAAAAAGAAAAAGAGGAAGCTGCACTGATTGGTGAAACTCGATGTAAATTAAATGTATTTGATCACTTCCCAAGTGATGGGCTGAGCCCGGTTTACTAGGCAGGAGCGAGCGGGTGGTCCCTGCTATTGCATATTGCAGCCTGCAGAGGGCAGCAAGCGGCGAAGTGTGCTCAGGCTCCCGTGAGAGCCGTGGGTGGCAAGCAGCCAGCGGCAGGGGAGGGGGAGAGGGAAGCCTCCTTCCTCCTTCCTCTCGAGAAAGTGACGTTAAAGTTGAAAATTTCCAAACTGTGCAGGGGTTAATCAAAGGCAAGGGATGAGAAAAATAATTCAAGTTGAAGAAAGAAAATACTCAAAGGCCCCAAGCTAGGAAAGGAGAACTGAAAGATATTTCATATGTGGCTGAAATGTGAACAGAAGCCCACGTTCGGTGGCTTCTTGTGTCTTCTTTCAAGGAGAATGGAGAGGTGTACTGGATGTTCTCCCGTCTCTCTAACAGACTGAGCTGGACTTTAAAAGATTTTTTTATATATGTACACACACACAATATCATTTATATATGTATAATATCATTTATATATATATTCATATATTCTAAATGATAGTATCTTATATAGCCCAGGCTGGCCTTGTTTTTGCTTTTTTTTTCTTTTTTTTTTTTTTTAGACAGGGCCTCTCTATGTAGCCCTGCCTGTTCTTGAATTCTTGAATTCACTGTGAAGAACAGGCTGGCCTCAACCATACAGAGATCTGCCTGTTTGCCTCCTGATTGCTGGGATTACAGACATGTGCCTTCATATCTGGTGAGAGTCTCTGAATTTACTGGACTTTCTTTGAATTCCCCAAAGAAGCAGCAATACAAATTCTGAATGATTCTTCCCAGAATGAAGCTCCCTGGGGAGGTGAGCCCTCTCTAGCTACTAAAATTCTTTGGCTGTATCTGCTGCAGTGACTGGTAGAGGAGTGCTTCTCAACCTGTGGGTCTGTGACCCCATTGCCAACCCGCTATCTCTGAAAATATTTTTATTACGATATATAATAGCACCAAAATTACAGTTAAGAAGTAGCAATGAAAATAATTTTATGGTTGGGGGTCACCCCTGTAAGGATTCTGTCCTTAATTACATCATCAGCCTGCGACGGCATCCCAGCCAAAATAGCGGGTGGGCGCTCTGTGCAGCCCTCTCTTTCCTTTCTGCTCCTTCCTTCTGTCTGTCCTCTCTCTCCCTCTCTCCCTTTCCCCCCCTCCCAATAAAGCTCAAAAAAGGTAACCATGGCTGTGATTCTTCGGATCAGCACTCTCCTCCGCTGGCATAGCCGCCATGGGCGGCAGCCAGCCACGAGCAGCATATGCCGTTTAACCAACAACCCCAACATGAGGAACTGTGTTAAAGGGTTGCATGCAGCGTTAGTAAGGTTGAGAACCACCGTAGAGCATGGATCTGCCTTTCCCACCACTGTGCGCTCCTTGAGGGGGTCTATGTGGCCAAGTTCTGGGATGGGGAAATCAGTAAAGTCACAGCTGCCATGGTCAAGTAACTCACCCCCCGAAAGGGCAGTAAATAAGCAGTAGTACAGCTCATCGCAAGGGAGAGGGGTCTTCTAGGTGGGTGTGACCCTCAGAGGGCAGACTAGGACTGACAGGAAATCCCAGGGAGATACAGCACTGTGGTCTGGTCTAGCTTGGTTCCTGACCTCTGTCTGGATCTTTATCTGGATCTCTGAGGCTACCTCTATATCTTTTTCTGTTTGTTTGTTTCTGTTTGTTTGTTTGTTTGTTTGTTTTTGTTGTTTTTTTGAGACAGGGTTCCTCTGTGTAGTTTTGGAGCCTGTCCTGGCACTCGCTCTGTAGACCAGGCTGGCCTCGAACTCACAGAGATCTGCCTGGCTCTGCCTCCCGAGTGCTGGGATTAAAGGCACGTGCCACCATCGCCCTGGCCGACTTCTCTATTTTTATTTTATTTATTTATTTTTAAGCAGAGCAAATGTAGATTTTAAAGGAGAAATGAGGAAAGAACTCCCAAGAGTAGAAGAGGTCTCCAAGGTAAAAATACCGTTTTTCCCCTTTGTGCTTGTTATTATTGTGTGCATGTGTGTATGTGCGAGGGAGCAGACATGTGAGAAGACAACCCTGTTGGGTTGCTTCTCTCTTTGCACCTTTCTGTGGGTTCCAGGATCAAATTTATCGGGGACTACAGGGGTCCAGCCCCTCGGTAGTCCCCTCCCAGGGTCCGGGAAGAATCTACAACCAGCTGATAATTAAACTTTGATAAAAAGAAATAAATCTATATACACGAAACTCCTTAGTTCATACACTTTATTATTCTGTGATAGTTCTCTCTCTACACAGCTTCTATTCTGCTCTCATGCCTAGCTACTTTTTTGCCTGATTTCTCTCTATATTTATCTACTGTCCCCTCTAGGTTCTATCTTAATTCCTTCATCTAGTTCTGTCCCTTCTAGGTTCTCATCCATCTAGTTCTTTCCCCTATCAGCTCCTCTCCCATCTCCTTCTCTCTCATCTGGCTCCTCCTCATCTTGTTCTTCCCCATCTGGCTCTTCCTCATCTTCCATCTCGTTCCTCTAGTCCTCTCTTCTAGCCCTTCAATCTAGTTCTTCCCCATCTCAGTTTGTTCCTCTCAAGTTCTTACCCATTTATTTCTTCCATTCTCTTTTCTCTTCTCCATGCTGTTATCTCCCTGTCTACAGAAAATACCTGCCTTTTCTTTCCTTGGGCACGTGATTCCTCAGGAATGTTGTTTTATCTCTTACCTTGATATGTGAAAACCTCTTTTGTTCTCAGTCAAAGTGCTCTGGAGAACCACTAGGCCTCCTCAAGGTGAGGGGATGGTCTGAGCTTCATTAGCTCAGGAAACAAAGCTAGGCGTCTCCCGCCAGCTTGTCTCCTAAGCTCAGCAGGGCAGTTAGTAACTTAGTAGGTTCAGGAGGTCTGGGGAGCTGAACTGTTTACCAATTGGTCTGGGCACGCAAGGATTTCATAGCAGAAGACAGCTGGAATATTAAAGGCTGGGTAACACCAAATATTCATAATAAATGGCTTGCCTTTTGACAGACCCTTGGCAGGTCAAAGTTCAGCTTTAATACACAGCTGAATCTCTATGATATATTCTTGCACCTGCAAGACAAATTCACTATCAGGCTTGCATAATAAACACTTTATTTATCTGCTGAGCATCTCAGGAGTCCTGTTTTATTCCTTTTCTCCTCCCTGCTCTCCATTGTCCTGGAACTCACTCTGTAAACCAAGCTGGCCTTGAACTCACAGAGAAACACCTGGCTCTGCCTCCTGAGTGCTGGGATTAAAGGTGTGTGCCACCAACGCCTGGCCCTATTTTATTCTTTGAGAGTTCTTATATATCCCAGGCTGGCCTCCAACTGACTGTGTAGCTAAGGATGACCTTGAATTTCTGAACTTCTTCCTCTACCTGAGTACAGAGATCACAGGCCTGTGGCTCCACGCTCAGTGTTGGAGATCAAACCCAGGGCTTCTTACTCAAGGTGAGCACTCTGAGAGATTCACAACATGTCCCCAAGGTTGGGCATGTCCGGGGGACCTAGACACTTCCACCTAGCCAGTTCCAGGTCAAAATAGCCATTTCTGGGTCAAGGCATGTGACCAGGACCCTGTGACCAGGACCCCGTGGCTTTGCATGGTTGTGTAAGAGCACGCAAGGCAACCATGTGATCTACGTGCATGCGTGAGTAGCCACATACACCTGTGTACGCATGCGCGACCCAGCCTTTATAAGCCGGTACCATAGTCCCAGCTTCCTTCTTCTCCATGCATGCATCTCTTTTTTTTTTTTTTTTTAAATTTATTTATTATGTATACATTGTTCTGCCTGCATGCATCCCTGCAGGCCAGAAGAGGGCACCAGATCTCATTACAGATGGCTGTGAGCCACCATGTGGTTGCTGGGAATTGAACTCAGGACCTTTGGAAGAACAGCCAGTGCTCTTAACCTCTGAGCCATCTCTCCAGCCCGCATGCATCTCTTTAACAGGCCTGAGCACCCCTGTCCTTTTCTCTTATCTTAATAAAACTCTTGTTAGTGGATTCTGTTGTGTTTCGTGACATTTCCTTGCAGGGTAAGAGCGCCGCCAAATAACAAACACACTCTACCAACTGCATCACATCTCCAGCCCACCCACCCCATTTCAATTGAACAGCAGATGAATTTGATTTGACAGGCTGTTTTTAAAGTGGTAAATATTCTTCATAAATTCAATGAGCTCAATTGACTACTCCAAACTTTCAAACATATTTCAAGCATGTAAGATAAAATCCTTCCAAGAATGTTAGACTGCCAAAGATGTATTGAAATGAACAATGCTCTAATTTTTCTTTCTGAATATATCAGGTTAAACAAAAATATCTCTAAGTAGAAGCTTAACTGGTTAGAATTGAGAGTCACTTGACAAGCCTTAGAAAAGTGTTTTTTTTTTTTTTTTTGGAATTATTCCTCAAAAATAAAAGAGTGAACTTTGTTTGGTCATTTGCTTCCTTATTTGCTTGGTTGTTTTTCGTATTTATTTATTTTTCTGAGACCGGGCTTCTTTGTGTAGTCCTGACTGTCCTGGAACTAAGGCTGGCCTTAAACTCACAGAGATCCGTCTGCCTCTGCCTCCCGAGTGTTGGGATTAAGGGTGTGTGCCACCATCGTCCAGCCCAAAATACAGTATTTTTTTAATACAATAAAACCCTTCTGGGAAATTATTAAAAATAGTTTCTGGGGGCTGGAGAGATGGCTCAGCGGTTTAGAGCACTGACTGCTCAGCCAGAGGACCGGTGTTCAGTTCCCAGAACGCACATGGCAGCTCACAACTGTCTGTAACTCCAGTTCCAGGGGACCCAGACAGACATGCAAAACACCAATTCACAGATATAGATAGATAGATAGATAGATAGATAGATAGATAAAACTATAAAAAAAAAATAGTCGGGCGGTGGTGGCGCATACCTTTAATTCTAGCATTCGGGAGAGACAAGGCAGATCTCTCTGGTAGTTCAAGGCCAGCCTGGTCTACAGAACAAGTTCCAGGACAGTCAGGCATACACACAGAGAAACCCTATCTTGAAAAACAAAAAAACAAACAAAATTCTGAATTCCTCTTCAACGTCTCAATATACACAGCAACTTAGGCTGCTCTGCTACTCGGTTGTTTTCTGTTTTGTTTGCACAGATCTCAGAAAATAAAATGTGACACCTAGTGGGCGCAACCCTAAAATGAGTTCCTGAAGCTAACCCTCTTCATAGCTTAAGTTGTTGTGGTTGCATGTTGATGGACAGACGAAGGGGAGCCAGGGGATTGAGAGAAAGGATTTTCCTGGCTGGAGGCTAGCCAGCTAGCACTTTTAGAGGTTGGGAAGACTCCCAGGGACTGGGCGGGACGATGTGATGGGAAGGGCGGGGCGATGTGGTGGGCGGGGTAAAACTAGGGGAGTAGGTGGGGCACAGCGGAAGCTTACGGGGCATCCTGGCCACCACCCAGTATGGCGACCCCAGGCCTAGGCTCTTCGGTCCCTGTGTGGCTGAGCGAGGAGGACCTGGGCTGCATTATCTGCCAAGGGCTGCTGGACTGGCCCACCACGCTGCCCTGCGGCCACAGCTTCTGCCTCCGGTGCCTCAAGGGCTTGTGGATCACGCAGCGCGCGGGAGTGAATGGCCGCCCCTGGGCCTGCCCCACCTGCCGGGAAGGCCCGGAGGCGAAGCCCACGCTGCGCAAGAACCCGCTGCTGCAGGACCTAGCGGACAAGTACCGCCAAGCGGCGCACGAGCTCGAGGCTGGCCCCGAGACCGTGCCCGCGCCCGCGCCGCCTCGTCGCCCCGCGCCGCCACCGCCGGTAAGAACCCCGCACCGCTCTGGCAGCCCGAGGGCGCCCCCTTGGACCTCTCCTGCCTTCCCGATCTCTTCTTCTGCTACGTGATTTTTCTCAGTTTAATCTGTTTTCGGGAGAATCTTTGGAAAGTTCAGAGTTGTATAAAGAAGTTGAGAAGTGGGCCGGGCGGCGGTGGCACACGCTTTTAGATCTCTGTAAGTTCGAGGCCAGCCTCATCTGCAGAGCCAGATCCAGGAAAGGCACCAAAACTACACAGAGAAACCCTGTCTCGAAAAACCAAAAAAAAAAAAAAAAAAAAAAAAAAAAAGGGGGGGGGGGTTGGGGATTTAGCTCCATTGTAGAGCGCTTGCCTAGCAAGCACAAGGCCCTGGGTCCGGTCCTCAGCTCCGGAAAAAAAAAAAAAAGTTGAAAAGCCGGGCGTGGTGACTGCACTCCTGTAATCCCAGGATTTGCGAGGCTGAGCTAGGGGCATGCCCCACACCAGCCAGAGCTACATAATAAGGACTGGTCACAAACAATAGTTAAAAATCTCACAAACAGTAGTTAATCTAAATCCCATCCAACCGAGGTGTGGTGCACCCTTGCATATTTCCATTTTTCCGACAGTCTTTCTGTGATGTCTGAAAATTTTTAGTGTGGTAGTATATATGCAAATTTTAACACTGTTTAATTCTATTTATTTATTGAGACAGGATCAAACTAGTATAGACCAAGCTGGCTTTGAACCTGAAGTGAGTAATGATCTCTGCCTTCTGCCTGCCTTGGGTTTCCAAGTCTGGGATTATAGGTGTGGACCAACTCAGAGCTCTGCTTGCCTCTGCTTTGCAAGAGCTGGGATTAAAGGCATGTGCCACCATGACCAGCCAACCATTTGAACGGGTTTTTTTTTTTAAGTGTACACTTTGATGGCATTTGTCATGCCTCCAATACTGTTCGTCTGTCAACGCTGTTTCCAAAGTGATTTCATCACCACAAATAGGACCTCTGTACCCGCTAAGCAATGACACCTGATTCCTGTCCCTCCAGCCTCCACACATCTCATCTACTGTACCAGGCTTTTTTTTTTTTTTTCCGAGACAGGGTTTCTCTGTGTAGTTTTGCGCCTTTCCTGGAACTCGCTTTGTAGACCAGGCTGGCTTCGATCTCACAGAGATCCACCTGCCTCTGCTTCCCGAGTGCTGGGATTAAAGGTGTGCGCCACCATGCTGGCCAGGCTTTTTCTTTTGAGCCACCAATTGGCTCCCAAGTCATGACACCGAGACGTCTTACTAGTTATGAATGCTCAGCCTAGCTTAGCCTCGTTTCTGGCTAGCTCTTTTAACTTAACCTGTTTCTCTTTATCTACCTTTTGCGTCAGGGCTTTTTACTTTTCTTTCCTTCTGTGTATCTTACTTTCACTGTTTCTCTTGTCTAGCTGGCTGGTGGCTGGCTGCCTGACTTCTTGCCCCTATGTGTGTATGTGTGTGTGTGTGTGTGTGTGTGTGTGTGTGTGTGTGTAAAACACACCTTTACACAGTTAAAGTAATATTCCGCAGCATAAACAAATGTCACACATCTTTACCTAGTTAGAGTAATATTCCATAACTATCTATTTTATGTTTCTGAATTTACCTATTCTACATGTTTCATGTAAATGGGGGCCATTCCATGATCCTTTGTGTCTAACTTTCATTCCCATAATACTTTCAGAGCTGACTCTTGTAGCAAGTGTCAGAACACCCTTGCTTTAGGTGGCTGTCATATCATCTGTGTGGATATATCACTTTCTAATCAATTTATCTAGTAATCTAGTAATTATGAACATCTGAATTGTTTCTACATTTGACTATTATAACTACTGCTACAATGTCCATTGTCTTAAAATCGAGTTCCTATTTTCAACTTTACTCTCTGGGGACTGATGTACCAGGCATGTACTCTCCCCCAGCCTCCTCATTTAGTTTTCTATATCATGTTAGGTAAGAATCTAACTTTTTTTTTTGGTTTTTCGAGACAGGGTTTCTCTGTGTAGCTTTGCGCCTGTCCTGGATCTCACTCTGTAGCCCAGGTTGGCCTCGAACTCACAGAGATCCACCTGGCTCTGCCTCCCGAGTGCTGGGATTAAAGCGCCGCCGCCACCCCCCCCCCACTCACCCCCCACCCCCACCCCCCCACTCCCCGGCGTGGTGGCACAAGACAGCCAGGGCTATGTTGAGAGAGCCTGTCTCAAAAACAAAGCAAAGACTCCAACTTCATTCACTGGTATAGGAATATACATTTCTAGTTAGTGTGTGTTGGAAAGACTCCTCACCCCTTTAAGTAGTCTTGGCGTTCTTGTAAAAATTTATTTTACGGCGGATCTGAAGGTTTGATTCTCAGCTCTCTGTTCTTTCCCATTGCTCTAATGTCTTCTTTCATGCCACTATTGCCCCTTTATTGAGTGGTGGTCCTGGGTCCGGTTTTTTGGGGACCAGAAGCCCTGTGTTGCTCTTTTCAAGGTGGCAGTACAGAAACGCACCACAGAAGTCATCCAGGAGCTGACAAAAGTGTTCCAGCAGTTCGTAGACGTTGTCAAGGGCCTTCAAACGCAAAGACCTCGCTTGGGATCCGGACTGGACAATGAACTGGGTGTCCCGGGCACGGTAGGTTCAGGTGGGGAAGGAGGGGCCGGGGTGAAGGACAGCTTCCAGCTCCAGCAGTATGAGACGTGGAATGCAACAGGTCCCACATTTACTATTCTCTTGTCAGCCAAATGTGGGTGATTGGAAATCTGGCATGCTGGACGTGAGTTTTTGTGTTTGTTTGTTTGTTTTATTTTTGTTTTTTTCGAGACAAGGTTTCTTAGTGTGGCTTTGCACCTTTCCTGGAACTCGCTTTGGAGACCAGGCTGGCCTCGAACTCACAGACATCACCACTTGCCCTGCCTCCCGAGTGCTGCGGTTAAAGGAATGTGCCACCATGCCCTGTTTGAAGTTAGATTAAAGGCGTGCGCCACCACCGCCCGGCTGGACATGAGTTAATGGAAGCTTCCAGTAGGCTGGGATCTGTCCTTGCCACTCTACCCAATCAACTCTCTCTAAAACCACCAACAAGCTGCGGTAAATCCCACGGCTTTGAGAATCCTTATCTTCACTGACCTTCACATCTTTTTAAAGATGTATTTATCTTATTTTGTGTGTATGGGTGTTTTGCCTGCATTAATATATGTATACCATATGCATACCTGATCCCTGTAGAGGTCAGAGAGGGTGTTGGATCCCCTGGAATTAAAGTTACAGATGACTGTGAGCCATCATGTGGTTGCTGGGAACTGAACTCTGATCCTCTGAAAGAGCAACAAATGTCCTTAACTGCCAAGTTAACTCTCTAGCCCCATTCAGTGACCTTTAAAAAAATTTCATTATTGTATGGAGGGGAGAGTTTGTGTGTGTGTAGGGGAGGGTGTATGTGTGGGGGAGGGTGTGTGTGTTGGGGGAGGGTATGTGTATAGGGGAGAGTGTGTATATAGGGGAGGGTGTGTGTGTGTGTGTGTGTGTGTGTGTGTGTGTGTGTGTGTGTAGGGGAGGGTATGTGTGTGCAGGGTAGGGTATGTGTGTGTGTAGGGGAGGGTATGTGTGTGTGTGTAGGGGAGGGTATGTGTGTGTGTGTGTGTGTAGGGGAGGGTGTATGTGTGTAGGGGCCGGTATGTGTGTGTAGGGGTGGGTATGTGTGTATAGAGGAGGGTATGTGTATAGGGGAGGGTATGTGTGTAGAGGAGAGTGTATGTGTGTAGGGGAGGGTATGTGTGTAGGGGAGGGTATGTGTATAGGAAAGGGTATGTGTGTAGGGGAGGGTATGTGTGTGTAGGGGTGGGTATGTGTGTATAGAGGAGGGTATGTGTGTAGGGGAGGACAGAGCACAACTTTCAGGAGTCCATTTTCATCTTCCACTGTAGGTCCCAAGATCTAACTCAGGGTGTCAGGCTTTTATCAGCTGAGCATCTTGCTAACACCCCATTTCTCCTTTTGAGATGGAATTTTGTTGTGCCATCCAGGCTGTCCTTCACCATGAACTCATGGTCCTCCTAAACCAGCTGCCTGAGTATCCCCATTGTGCTCAGTCTCCAGGCTGCTTTCATTTGCTTCTGTTTTATGAGACAGGATCTCTAGCCTAGGCTGGCCTTGAACTCCTGATCCTCCTACTTCCACTGCTTTCTTGCATCTTAACTTTTCATCTTGGGTATCTCAGAAACAGCACAGTTAAATGCCCCAAACTACGCTTCCTCTGGGGATTCTCCCTCACAGCCTTGGTCTCATTCTTCCAAATACACGAGCCAGAATGTCATGTCACTTCCTCTGCCCTAACCTGCCTAGCAGCACACTGTAGCTCCGAGGCCAGCCGAAGTATCTTCCAAATCTATTCACCTCTGAGCTCTTGAGAATTCTCTAGTCCAAGCCACGATAATCTTTTGCCTGGACAGCCACCATGCCCTGCAAATGTCCCACTCTATTTTAGTCACCTTTCTTCACACAAATATGACCATGTAACTCATCTGCTTGAAATACTCTGGTGATGTCGGCTTAACCGGAGACAATCAGTTTTTGAAAATAAAAAGGTTATTTTGGGTCGCTGCTTACGGGAGCCCAGTGGCAACATGTGGGAGAGCAGAGCCTCACAACCTCACGGCCAGGGAGCAGAGGAGAGAGAGAGGAAAGGAGTGCCTCGTGCCCCCAGTGGCCTAAAGACCTTGCTATACTCCACCTCCTGAAGGTTCCTCTGCCTCCTGGTTATGGCGCCCTGGGGATTAAGCATTACTAGCTGGGCCTTTGGGGAGCCATGTATGATCCAAACTGTGGCATTGCCTGTTTGGGATTAAGAGCCAGTCCTCCCAGAACCAGCAAAACCACATGGGGTCCCATGCCTGGGTCCTCTCCTGACCACAGAGCACATGGGATCCCATGCCAGTGTGCTCTCCTGACCACATCCCACATGGGGTCCTATGCTTGGGTCCTCTCCTGACCACATCCCACATGGGATCCCATGCCTGGGTCCTCTCCTGACCACATCCCACATGGGGTCCCATGCCTGGGTCCTCTCCTGACCACATCCCACATGGGACCCCATGCCTGGGTCCTCTCCTGACCACATCCCACATGGGGTCCCATGCCTGGGTCCTCTCCTGACCACATCCCACATGGGGTCCCATGCCAGTGTGCTCTCCTGACCACAAAGCACATGGGGTCCCATGCCTGGGTTCTCTCCTGACCACATCCCACATGGGGTCCCATGCCTGTGTCCTCTCCTGACCACATCCCACATGGGGTCCCATACCTGTGTCCTCTCCTGACCACATCCCTCCTGACCTTCTGGCTCGGTGTGCCTAGCCACCCAAGTCCAGTCAGTTCCCGTAGGATGTCTTTTTTTCTTCCCACTATGGGATGGATGCCTTTGAAAACATTTGCTTCCTTTATGCATTACCTAGGGGATGACTACACTCTTTCATACCCTAAGTCATCTGGGAGAGAGGCCTTCACTGATGGCCTTGAATGAGTTGGACTCCCCGCAGAGGTTCTCAGGATTCCAAGGGCTTTTTGTTTCGTCTCCGTGATTACAGGGGCCACCTTCTGACATGTGCAGTCAGAGGCTGAGCAGGGTTCCTCCCTGAACCTGGGCAAGACACAGTGATCTTACTGTGATCTTGGAACTGGGTTTACAAGTGTGCCCGGGCTGGGGGGACTGAGATTACTATCACTGGCCTAGCTCCAGGTTTAGTGAGAGACCCTGTCACAAGGGGATAAGGTGGAGAGTGACAGAGCAGAAACCCTGATATGCTTTTCCATGTGCACGTATTACCCCTCCCTCTACACACACATACACGCTTACACCACATACACATAACAACAAATATATATATGAAAATAAAAGGATCTTATAGACTGGGGATGTGGCTTAGTAGTAGACTTCACACACAAGGCTCTGGATTTAATCCCTAGCACCATAAAAAATACATTAAGAAATAAATAATAAATCTTGTGCCCAAAGAGGCCAGAGTGATGGCTCAGCAGTTAAAAGCCCTTGCTGCTTTTCCAGATGACCTGGGGTTGATCTCCAGCACCCCCATGGTGGCTCACAACCACCAGTATCTCCAATTCTAGGGTATTTGACGTTCTCTTCTGGTTTCCTTAGGCACCAGGCACACGTGTGGTACATACACACAAACAGGCAGGCAAAGCATTCATAAATATAAAATAAAAAGAAATAAATGTGCTGGGCGGTGATGGCGCATGCTTTTAATCCCAGCACTTGGGAGGCAGAGGCAGGTGGACCTCTTAAGTTTGAGGCCAGCCTGGTCTACAGAACAAGTTCCAGGACAGCCAGGGCTATACAGAGAAACCCTGTCTTGAAAAAAAGATTGTGGGAAAAAAAAACAAAAACAAAAACAAAAACTGCTTGAGCATGATGATTTCTGTTTGTTTGAGATAGAATCTCACTCTGTAGCCCAGGTTAACTTTGAACTCTTAGCAGTCCACTTGCTTCAGGACTTTCGTTTTTTAAAGATTTATTCAGGACTCTTAAGTGCTTGAATTAGAAGCATGAGCCCCCACTCCCTGCTAGGGAATATTATTTGTTTGTTTGTTGTTATGTGTATAGTGTTTTATTTGCATGTATGCCTGTGCCCACATGTGTGCCTGATGCCATGTGGGTCCTGGGAGCTAAACCCAGGTTCTGGAAGCACAGCTGTTGCTCTTAATCATCGAGCTGGGCCTGGAGAGATGGCTCAGCAGTTAATACTACTCTTCCAGAGGATCCAGGTTCACTTCGCAGCAACCACGTGGCAGTTCACAACTGTCTGTAACCCCAGTTCCAGGGGATCTGATACCCTCACTCAGACATACGTGCAAAACCCTAATGCACATGAAATAAAAATAAATAAAATTTCAATCATTGAGCCATCTCTCCAGCCCCTAATGTTGTTTTTAAAAGCCTTTTTAGACTTAAGTGAGAAAAACTGGGAGGCAGACCTTGAGTGGATTCGATGAGTTCCATGGTTGGCTTTCATTCACTTGTTCTTTACTCCTTGATCAATAGGCTCCTTCCTCTGAGGAGGAACATTCCTTGAGTTCGCCAAAGCTGGTAACGTCCAGTGCATCCGAGAAGAAAATTCGAGAGATTCTCCTTAACCTAAAAGAAATTCAGGAAAAACTACAAGGGAGTGTCCCACTGACAGACGCTCCTGGAGAACAAGTTCAGGGTAAGCTGACATTATTTAGTGGAGCAGGACTGACCAAGGAGGTTGGTGGGAATGGCTAGAGGCCCCGGGCTTTGTTCCTTGGGGACGGGGCCCGGAGCAGGGCTGCTCTTTGCTGTGGTGGTGTAAGTTGTGTAGGAGTGGGCTGAGGCATGGTCGTGGCTGTGTACATTTTGGGATATGAGCGCAAGGTATTTTCTGTAGCATAGGCCCTGTGTAAAGCACAACTCACTTTTTTTTTTTTTTTTTTTGATTTTTGAGACAGGGTTTCTCTGTGTAGCTTTGCGCCTCTCCTGGAACTCACTTGGTAGCCCAGGCTGGCCTCGAACTCACAGAGATCCGCCTGGCTCTGCCTCCTGAGTGCTGGGATTAAAGGCGTGTGCCACCACCGCCTGGCCAAAACTCACATTTTTAAGACTCCCAGTTTATGGCTTATCTTTGCTTTTTTGCCTGAGGAGATTGGAAATAGGCTGATTTGGACTTTTGGTTTTCATTTTTACTTACATATGTGGTGGTGGTGGTGGGCATGTACCTGCCACAGCTCACACGTGGAGGGAAATCAGAAGACAGCTTGCCAAAATTGCTCTCTCCTTACACCACGAATGATCTAGAAATCAGCTCAGGCTGCTGGGCTTGGCAACAGGTGCCTTTGCCCACTGAATCATCTCTGGTCTCTGCTTTCATTGTTACAGATTTATTTCCTGTGTGTGGGTGTTTGCCTGCATGCATATCTGTGTACTCTGTGTGTGTGTGTGTGTGTGTGTGTGTGTGTGTGTGTGTGTGTGTGTGTGTTGCCCTCAAAGGTCAGAAGAGGGTGAGAGCATCAGGTCCCCTGGGACTGGAGTTAGGGATGGTTGTGAGCATGTGGGTGCTCGGGACCAAACCAAGGTCTTCAACAAGAGCAACAAGTGCTCTTGACTCCTGAGCCATCTCTCCAGCCTCTCACCAGCCCTGTTCTCATTTTTGAGATGAGGTCTCTTTATGTTGCCCAGGCTGAGCTCAAACTTAAGTTATCTTCGTAAAGAGACCACTTTATGAACCAAGTGGACCACGCCGTATCTTCAACCGCACCTGGCTGCTTTTTATTTTGTGTCCTTTATTTCGGTGTTTTTTTTCTTTTTTTCCAGTTTTCGAGGGGTTTCTTTGTGTAGCCTTGGCTGTCCTGGAACTCGATTTGTAGACCAAGTTGGTCTCAAATTCACTGAGATCCACCTGGCTCTGCCTCTCAAGTGCTGGGATTAAAGGCGCACACCACCGCCATCCGGCATTGTGTCTTTTTTTTAAAGGCATTTAGTGTGTGTGTGTGTACACTTGCCACAATCTGTGTATGTAGATAAGCAGATAATTAGAGGAAAATAATTCTCTCCTTCCACTACATGGGAATTGAACTGAGATCATCAGACTTGGTGGCAAGTGCTTTTACCCATTGATCCATCTCATGAGCCCTCTTTTTATTTTTATCTTTTTGTTTTTTGAGACAGGGTTTCTCTGTGTAGCTTTGGAGCCTTTCCTGGAACTCACTCTGTAGCCCAGGCTGGCCTCGAACTCACAGAGATCCCTCTGCCTCTGCTCCCGAGTGCTGGGATTAAAGGAGTGTGCCACCACGGCCCGGCTCTTTATATTTTTATAATTAGTAAAATGTTTCTTACTAACAAGACATGAAACTAAGTGTAGCAGTACATACCTCTAATCCCAGCACTTGGGTGGTGGAGATGGGAGCATCAGGAGTTGAAGGCCAACCTGAGCTACATGAGAGAGACCCTGTCTCAAACGAGTATGGGGGTGGGCTGGAGGGAATAGTAGTAAGAAGGAAAAAAAGGCACGCAACTATATAATTACTTCTTTTTGTTTGTTTGTTTGTTTTTTGAGACAGAGTCTCTCTTTGTATTCCTACCTGTCCTAGAGTTTGCTACTTCTTGGTATATCCTATCAAAAATATAGTTCTGGCTGGGCTTCGGGACACACACCTTTAATTCCAGCACTCAAGAGGCAGAGGCAGGTGGATCTCTATGAGTTCCAGCAATTTATAGTGAAATCCTGACTCAGGGGAAACACATCTCTTTATTGTATTCTATTGTACTGGGGGAATGTCTTAATTTTACACAGTACCAGTGTGAAGGAACCTCTGTTCTTCCTCTTGTTCTCCTGGACTCATATTTTTGTATATTTTTAATTGTGTGTATGTATGTGTGTCTGTGGGAAGGTATGTGCATGTGAGTGCAGGTGCTTATGGAGGCCAGAAGAGGGTGTTGGATTCTTTGAAGCTGAAGCTAGAATTAGAGACCTTGTGAGCCAACCTTGTGACATGGGTGCTGGGAAATGAATTTAGATGCAAGAGCAGTATGTGCTCTTAACTGCTGAGACATCTTTCCAGACCATAGGTGTGGAACATTTTGAAAATCTTACTTAGAATTATTTTAAAGCCAGATGTGGTGGCTTACACCTTTAATCCCAGTACTTTGGAGGCAGAGGTAGTCAGATCTTTGGAAGTTTGAGTCCAGCCTGGTCTATATAGCAAGTTCAAGGGTAGCCAGAGCTACACAATGTTTGTTTGTCTCAAAACAAAACAAAAAAACTACCAAATTATTTTAATTTGTATACATGGGTACAATATTCTTTAGATTCATTCATTTTGTACATGTATCAGAATTCCAGGTTTTGTTTTTTTGTTTTCTTTTTGGTTTTTCAAGACTATCCTTTCTCCTGCCTGGCTATTGGCCATTCAGCTCTTCATTAGCCCAATCAGGTGTTTTAGACAGGCACAGTAACACAGCTTCACAGAGTTAAACAAATGAAACATAAAAGAATGCAACTTATCTTTGCATCATTAAACAAATATTCCACAGCATAAATAAATGTAACACATCTTAAAATAATACTCTACAACAGTAGGGCTTCCCTTACTTTCTCTGTTCCTGCCTTCTCATGGTCATTATAGTCTAGCATATATAATTGCTTAAGTGAATAATTAAACTTGGAACATGGGGAGGGAGTTGGAGGTGTCAGCAGTTGACCTGAACCTTACATCGGCTCAGGTTACCTGGCTTTATAATAATGGTGTAGAATGTTGACCTATGCGGGCTGTGAGTATTCTGGATAAGAGGGTGCATAAAACACTTTTCTGTCTATGGGGTTTACGTGGATCTTAATGCTTAGAAAATAGAGATGAACAAGATCTCTGATAGCAAGGAGTTTGGGTTTTTTTGTGGGGTAAACAGTTAAGAAAAAAGTTCCATGGTGATAACTTGGAGCTGGATATACCTGGTCTGAATGTGGTGTCTGGCACAACCCAGACACCCAGAAATGTGCTATGAGAAAGAATGCAGGCCTGTGCCCATATCATGACAATTGGATACCTTTGGTTTACCTTTTGCTAATGGGGCTTCCTCCTCCCAATTATTCTTTTCATTCCTAGAAATGCCATCTTCTTCCTTATGCCTGCCGCCTGACCAAAGGAGTCCTGTACCCAGGCAAGCTTCTCAGTTTGCCTTATGTAAGTATGAGGTCCACTTAAACATACCTACTAGGGCTGGGATATAACTCAGTAGACCAGCCAGGCAATGGTGGTGTATGCTTTTAATGCCAGCACTCTGGAGACAGAGGCAGATGGATCACTGTGAGTTTGAGGCCAGACTGATCTACGGAGTGAGTTTTAAGACAGCCAGGGCTACACACACACACACACACACACACACTCACACACACACACACACACCACAAAACAAAACAAAACAAAACAAAACACCCTCTCTCTTGAAATACAAAACAAAACAACCAAATAACTCAGTAGATAGAGTACTTTCCTAGCATGCACAAAGACCCTGGATTCAGTCCCCAGCACTGCATAAACCAGGTGTGATGGTATATACTTGTAATCCTAGAACTTGGGAGGTAGAGGCAAGAGGATCAGTGTTTCAAGGTTATCCTTAGCTATATAGGGTGAGGCCAGCCCAGGCTACATAAAACTCAATCTGAAAAAACAAAAACAAAACAAATAAAACTACTTATATGTAGAATGGAGGGACTTAAAGAATGTGCTGTGCCCACCTCCTTGCTATGGGACCTAATCTTTGACGTCATACCCTTGGATTTTTTTTTTTTTCTTCTAGACTAGGTCCCCTTAATATGGAGAGCTTAATATAAGGACAAAGAGGATTCTCCAATTCAGATTCTCAAATTCCAGTCTAAACTAGGTCCTTGAGCAGTTAGATCCCAAGCACATCCATGCTGGTATCATCAGTTACAGCTGCCTGTTTATTTCTCCACTTACATATATCCTGTGTTTGTTGTCCCAGGCTAGATGGTCCTTAAGAGCACATGCACCCTGGAGCCCTGCTTTGGACTTCAGCAGCTCCGTTAGCTAGCTGTGCAGGCCTGGACAAGTCACCTCTTAGGGCCTCTGTTCTCTTACCTTTGCAGTGGTAATAATAACCTGGTAGAATTGCCTTCTGGCTACATAAGAGATCAGGAGGGAGGGAGAGACAGAAGTGCCTGGAGTAGAGCAGACATGACATTCACATATTATCACTTAACAATAGGGGCTGGGAGTGTGGTTCAGTAGTAGAGTATTTGTCTAGTATGTGCAAGCCCCTGGGTCTGAGTCCCAGACTAGACAGACAAGAAGGGAGGGAGGGAGGGAGGGAGGGAGGGAGGGAGGGAGGGAGGGAAATATTATATGTAAATGAATAAAACATAGACCTGGGCACAAATAGCCATTGCACTCACAAAGCACAGGTATTGAAAAAAGTGGGAATGACTTTGTACTGCATGGGATTAAGAGATAGCTTCCCGATGGGAGGTAAGAGAAAATAAAAACAGGACCAGGGCATTGATAATACAACATGGAGGTTATGTAGAGTTTCCTACAAGTGTATGTATCAATTTAACGTAAACATCACCCCTAAAGGTAAAATCCTACTTTTTCTGTTGAGTGAATGACTTCCAGCATGGATGGTCAAAAACTGACTATCCGTGACTGAAGGGACCGCTCAGTGGTTAGGAGCACTGGCTGCTCTTCCAGAGGACCTAGGTTTGATTCCTAGCACCCTCTTGGTGTCTCATAATAGTCTGGAACTCTAGTCCCAGAGGATCTAACACACTCTGCTTGGTTTTGTGGTCACTGCCTACATGTGGTGCACAGATACATGCAGGCAAAACACCCATACACATAAATGTGAAAAATATCTGACTGTGTTCTTGTGTTTATTTCTCCCAGATGCCATCAGTCCAACCTTTGACTTGGGGAGCCTTTCCTGTAGCCTGGAGGTTTCCAACAGTTGCCGGACAGTGACCGTGTCTCGTTGTCTGCAGCCCTATCATTGGAGTCCTGAGAGATTTTTAATTAGCCAGGTCTTATGTTCTGAGGCCCTTTCTTCTGGCCAGAAGTACTGGGAAGTGGACACTAGGAACTGCAACCACTGGGCTGTTGGGGTGGCTTCGTGGGGCATGAAGCGGGACCAGATGCTGGGAAGGACTATGGACTCTTGGTGTATAGAGTGGAAAGGGCCCGGCCAGTTCTCTGCTTGGGCCATGGTGAAGAAAACAGACCTTCACTTAGACCGCCCTGAGGTTGTGGGCGTGTGGCTAGACCTTGAGCTGGGGAAGCTCGCCTTCTACTCAGTCTCTGATGAGGAGAGGCTTCTGTATGAGTGTGAGGTCTCTGCCTCCTGCCCTCTTCATCCTGCCTTCTGGCTGTATGGCTTAAGTCCTGGAAACTACCTGGAAATAAAGCAGGTACACCCCCGGGGTTAGAGCAGTGGATTCCTAGCCTCTCTGTTTAGGGGCAACTAGAGAAGTCCACTTAAGGAGACTGGATATGGTAGTACATGTCTGTAACCCTAGCACCTGGGAAGTGGAGGCAGGAGGATCACTGCAAGTTTGAGGCTGGCCTGGTCAACAAAAGCAGTTCAAGGCCAGCTTGGACTACATGGTATGACTCCTCTCACTTTTGAAGTTATTCTTTTTTGTGTGTGGGATAAGATTAACTAAACGGGTTTGAGCTCTTTGAACCTTGGGCATTTCAGAGAAAAAGCTGGCCTGCGGTGTCTCCTGAAGGTGACCTTTAAGGCCTCAGAATAGCCTGCCTAATAAGAGGGACTTTGGACCCTTCTCTATCACTTAGGTCTCATCTGAGATTGTTGGTTCAATCAGTGTGTGGCCAGCTTACATGACTGACCCCTAATTAAAAGCCCAATCCCACAGTATAGCTGGGTAAACACCCCTAGCTAGCATACACTGTGTATGTCCCACGTACCACTGTTGGGAGGGTAGAGCACTGCCCAGTGACTAGTGAGAGGGAGCCTTCCTGGAAATAACCTTGTGTGCCTTTGCTATTGTTCCTTTTATTCTGTGGCCTTCAATGTAATAAACTGAAATCATGAGAATCACAATGAGTATCACAGCTGTGCTGAGTTCAGTTTGTCCTTGTAGTGATCTTGGAAGCAGATGGTGACCGTAAGGACCCACAAAAAAGGGATGTATGTTACTTAGCAATTGCTGTGTAATAACAGTTCCATGAATGTAGTGCTTTAAAGTAATATACGGGCTGGGGTGTAACTTAGTGGTAGAGCCTTTACTGTGCACACACAAAGCTCTAGGTTCTGTCCTTAGCCTTTCCTGGTACCAAAACAAGCCAATCTGAACTTAATGATGGCTGTCACCCAGTACGATCACCTTCAGTTTTATTTTATTTGGTTTTTTATTTGCTTGTTTGTTTTTTGAGACAGAGTCTCTATATGTATCCCTGAGTGTTCTGGAACTCACTCTGTAGACTAGCCTGGCCTCAAACAGAGATCCGCCTGTCTCTGCCTCCCGAGTGCTGGGACTAATGGTATGTGCCACCACTGCCTGGCTTCTTCAATGTTTATTATCAGGTTCTGTTGAAATCTCCATAGTAAGCCAACCATAGATGAAAAATTCTTAGAAAACAGCTAGGCATAGTGGTGTACATCTCTAATCCCAACAGGCAGGTGGGTCTTTGTGAATTTGAGGCCATCCTGGTCTGCAGATGGAGTTCTAGAACAGCCAGGACTGTTACACAGAGAAACCCTGTCTCAAAAAACAGTAACAACAAAAAAATTTAGAATAAATCATAACTGTATTGACTGTCTATGGACTTCTTGTTAATATTTCCTACATGGTATCACCTGAAGAAATTACATAATCTTAGCTGGGCGGTGGTGGAGCACGCCTTTAATTCCAGCACTCGGGAGGCAGAGGCAGGCAGATCTCTGTGAGTTCGAGGCCAGCTTGGTCTCCAAAAAGCGAGTTCCAGGAAAGGCACAAAGCTACGCAGAGAAACCCTGTCTCGAAAAACTAAAATAAATAAATAAATAAATAAATAAATAAATAAATAAATAAATAAATAAATTACATAATCTTAAGAGTTATAAGTGAATGCAAGAAGATTTGATTAGGTTACATGTAAGCATCATGAGTCTTCTATGAAGAACTTGAGAATCTTCCAATTTTGGTATGTGAGAGAAATCCTGGAACCAACTCTATCTATATGGAATGACAGCTAAATATTTGTATATGTGTATATATTTCTTCTTTTTCATTACTATCTAGGGCTATATTTAATTTTGATGATTTCTTCTGAGGAATAAGCAAAAAGTATCAATATACTATCCATGGAATTTTTTTGTTTTTTCACACATGTCCTCTGACCTACATAGTTTTGAGAATCACTTATTAGCAAAAAATTTTAATGTGCCTTCGGTGATTAAAAATTACACCTGTTGGGGGAGTGGGTTGCGAAGGGGAGGATGGAGGGACAGGAGAAGGAAAGAGGGGGTTCTTTGGCAAAATGAATAAAAAAATTAAACGGAAAAAAAAATTACACCTGTTTGCCTTTTAGAATTTATAGTGTTGTGGGTAAGCAAATCACTTTGCCCTTGGGAAGCTAGTGAAGTCAGCAAATGAATGTGAAGTTCAAAATGAGCTGTTAGCTGTGACATGTGAGCCCACACTCCATGTCAAGCAATGCAATAAATGCTCCGCCAGCATCATTTCCTTCTCAAAGAGAGCCCATGAGATAGCTTTGTTTATAGATGAGGGTTATGCATCCCAGAGACATTATGCTACTTGCTAGTGCTGAACAGCTGGCAGCGTATTGGAGAAGAAATGCAGAATTCATAGTCTGTGCCTTTAACTACCTCATAAGGGAATTTAGGCCATTGGTGGGGTGGGGTCAGATAGTTTCTCAGTATCAATTATCTCTTAATCAAGAGCACTTGTTTGCCACTGTATTTGAAGGAGCTTGAGAAAACTCCGAAGAAAACTGGATGTGTCCCAATCAACAGATGAGGTCTGAAAAGTTTCACCCACTGGGTAGTGATGGCCCACGCCTTTAATCCCAGCACTTTGGAGGCAGAGGCAGATGGATTTCTGTGAGTTCAAGACCAGCCTGGTCTACAGAGTTAAGTTCCAGGATAGTCAGGGTACACAGAGAAACCCTGTCTAGAAAAAAAAAAAAAAAACAAAAACAAGTCTCTCCCAACATCGTTATGAACAAGTCCCTTTTAATGAGTAATTGTGCTGAGTGATACACCTTCAAGCCAAACCAAGCAGAGACTTTGTCCTCTGGGGCTGACCCTTGGTACATAAAACCACAGTTCTCATCTTAAAGGGAATAAGAGATAGTTTATTCTGGAGCCATTTTGAATGACCATAGCTCAGGAACACAGATTTAGGTTCCCCCAAATACCCCACGTTCCAATGTGGAAGCAGTTTCACGATGTTTTTATAGTTTTACAGAAAGAGAAAGTCATAAATCAAGGCAAGTTTACATACATTGATAGATACATAGGAGACACAGGTATCTAGAGAGGGGGGAAGCTTTTCTATGGGTCAAGATGCATTCTTACCTTTTGGATTGGTAGAAGCTAGTTGCCTGTAAGCCAATAGATTGTAAGAGGCTTTTATCTATTGTCACAAGATCTTGGTTCCAATGGGGTGGGGCGAGGGGACAAGGAATGGCTGTTCCGGAGGGCCAGAACTTAGCCAAAGATAAGTAACCTCTAGACCTGCAGCATTCCAGTCTCTCCACAGTACTGAAATTCTAATCAGCTATGGCTCTGCAGACACAGCTTCCTTTCGGGACCTTCCTTCTCAGGGCCACATAGAGGGCATGTTTGAACACTGAGTCAAGATCAACTTTGCTGAATGCTTGGAGAATATTTACGAGACACTAAGTCGTGGACTTTTGCTCCATCAGAACAGGCATGGTAGGAAAAACAATAAGCCTTCATAAAGAACAGAAATGAAGAAGGGGAGCCCCCCAGGCTCCTGGTGGTGCAGGAACAATCCCGGCTACTTGAGAGGCTGAGGCAGGAGGTTTGTACCTGTTTAGGTTACAGAGTGAGTTCAGGGCTGACCTGGGCAACATGGTGGAACTCCGCTTCTGAAATAGGAAAGGTGACAAAGGAGGTTAGGTCCATAACTCAGTGGTAGAGCACTTAGCATGTGCAAAGCCCTCTGTCAATCCCCAACACTGAGAGGGGAGCGGAAAAGTGAAGTCAAGGTAGATAGATGATAGATACTTCTGTGGGTTTAGCTTGAGAGTCCAAGATAGATGGCTCTGAAGGGTGGGACTGAAGCCAACCGAGTTTTATTTGGCCTCTTGCCCAAGCCAGTGATGAACCTAAGAATCATAGATGAAGCCCTTGTCTGGCCCAATGTCAGTCATCTTTCTGGCACACTATCTCTTTTACCCAGCAGGCCTGTCTACTAGCCTGGGATGTTGCACCCTCCTCGGTCTCAGGAGGTAGTGTTGCAAGTTCTCCCTTTGATGGCCACAAAAGATAGATCCTCTTATCTCTAGGCAGACGCACTTTGCTCTGACTTCTCAATGGTCTCTGCAGGGCAGTGGCATAAAGGCTGACTTGTGAAAGGAAAGCTCTGCGTTAGCACACTGGAGGAAAATTCCATCAGTGCCTTCGAGCTGCCAATGTGTCCTCTTGGCTTCACCCAATCTATTTAATCCACTCTCAATAAATCTGTGATATCCCCATGGTAGGGTTCACCGCCAAAGACGCCTTCTGCCTTGTATTTTGTGCTTGTGTATTTTATCGTGGGGCTTGATCCTCAGACTCTGAGAGGTAGACAGAAGTTACTTCCCTCAACTGGGTGTGGTGGCACATGGCCCTGGAAGGTGAGGGAAGAGGCAGGCAGAACTACATATTTGAGTTCCAGGACTGCCAGGACTACATAGACCCTGTCTCAAAAACAAAACAAAAAGTTACTTCACTCAGAGTTTATTTTATATTCGGTATTTAAATATTGTTTACCATGTACCCCACAGTATTCTTAGGGATTTCTCATTATAAGATAATTAATTTTCATAGCAATCTCATGTAATATGTCCTATCGTTATTCCTGTTTGGCACGGGAGACAACAAAGAGGCTAAATAATTTGAGTAATAATGCTCAGCAAGTAATTGGCAGAGTTGATGTTCAGAACCATGCAGGAGGACTCCAAATTCTCTGCACTTAACGATGATCCATGCTATCTTTAGGAGAATGTCTGAGTGACCTCTGGTGGACATTTGTTAACATCATGAGAAGGACATAGGGCTCAGGGCAAACCAAGGGGGCTAGATTGGCTCAAGGACAGGGAAAGACAGAGAGAGAGAGAGGGAATGGACAAAGAAACACGTCAGGATTCCCTCTTCTGCCTTTGAATGAAGTGCTGGCCTTGGTTTGTACTCATCCATAAATGTTGCCAGCTGAGATTGCTTGGTGTTGGCTCCTTCCTATGGGTCTAGATCAGCCCAGGCTGATCTTTTTTTTTTTTTTTTTAGGCTGATCTTAAACTCACAATTCTCCAGCCTCAGCCTCTTGAGTACTGAGATTATACCACATTTCAGCTTGGATTATTTATTTTATGTGTGGGTTGTTTTGCCTGCATGTATGTCTGTGTACTGTGTGCATGCTGAGTGCCTTCAGAGGTCAGAAGAGGGCACCACATCCCCTGAAACTGGAGGTACAGGCAGTTGTGAGCCAACATATGGGTTCTGAGAACCACACCTTGGTCTCTGGAGCAACCAGTACTTTTACCTGCTGAGCCAGCCCTTCTGCTTGGATTTTTTTTCTTAAGATTTATTTATTCTTATTTATATAGTGTTCTGCCTGCACACCAAAAGAGGGTACCAGATCTCATTACAGATGGTTGTGAGCTGCCACCATGTGGTTGTTGGGAATTGAACTCTGGACTTCTTGTCTTTTTTTTTTTTTTTTTTTTCTTTCTTTTGAGACAAGGTTTCTCAATGTAGCCCTGGCTGTCACAGAACTCACTGTAGACTAGGAGGACCTCAAACTCATAGAAATCTGTTTGCCCCTGCCTTCTGAGTACTGGGACTAAAGGTATGTACCACTACTCCCAGCTAGATTTAAAACACTCTGTAATAGTGTCAATCGTTTCTGTTTTGGTTAAGATCCAGTGTATCATGGTACCCAAGTAATAACATGGTGAGTAGAACTGTACTTCAAAACTTTGAATTTTTGACGTTTTTCTGGGCTAGTAAGATGCAAGGCTGCAGCAGCAAGTCTCTCACACAAGTGTGTTACTAAAATATGGCACTTGGTAGGTTAGATGTGTTAGATGTATTTTAGTTTACAGTGAGTTTATCTGGATGCAATTCCATCAGCAAATATTGGAGCATCTGTATATTACTTCATGAGATTGCTCCAAACAATTCTACAAGGAAGGGTCTGAAGTCTTCGTTTGGTAGGAAGCAAAAAGGCATGGAGAGGTGACATGAGTCTCTAGAGTCCTGTGAGCTTATTACAGCCACCCTCCTAGGGACATCTCCCTGTGAGTAAGAGGTGTGTCCTTCCCATCTCACCTCTTTGTCATGTCACAGAGTGGGCTTTTTTGTTTGAGGCGGGGTCCCACTGAGTAACCCAGGTTGACTTCCAACTCATGATCCTGCTTCAACTCTTGAGTACCAGGATGGGATGCTGTCCATCACCACACTTGCTTTCCCAGACAATTTTTAGAAAGGATTTTCTTCTATGTATTTATATCCATATCTATATCTTAGTTGTCTGATTATATATATATATATATGTTATATATAATGTTATATATATATAACATATATATATATTCAGACAAATAAGGTGGTGGCCTACAGTAGTGAACATAAGGCATTTGCCTTCAAGCTTGTGAAGGACCATTTGTGGACTTCTATGATCCTGATGCTGCCTGAGATCAGTAGAGCACATCCTGGTCTTGTCAGAATTGCTGGACATGGCAAAACAGAGTTTTCTCTTTACAGCCACCTAGGAGGAAGGTATCACTATCACTGCCATGCCACATGAGAAGGAATAGGCTCAGGGGAACTAAGTGACCTTACTCAGGATCACCTATCTATTGGGTGACGGAATCTGGATTGAAACACAGGAAATTGCTCAGCCGTCTCTGAACTCCTGCACACCATATGACTTATAGAGATCATATACACATTTGAATCCCTTTAAATTAGTTTCATATATGTATAACACACGTACAATTTTTGGTGTGTGTGCTGTTTTGAGGCAGTCTCTTGTAGCCCGACTGGCATGAAATTTTTCTGTGCAGATGAGGATAGCTTTGACTGTTTAACCCTCCTGCCTCCACTTTTTTCAGGGGCGTAAGTAACACTATGCCTATTTAGGTCTCATTCTGTAGCCCAGGCTGGCCCCAAACTCATGACAATCCTTCTGCTTCAGCCCCCGATATGCTGGGATTATAGGCATGAACTATCATGTCCTACTTTAAAAAAAAAGTAATTAATTGGGCAGTGATGTGGTAGCGGGAAAAGAGTTTTCTGTTCGTGTCTGATGAACTGAGTTTTGACTCCTGGACTCCAAAGTGGAAGTTTGAGCTATGTCTCTCCTCATAGCTCTGGCTGTCCTGAAACTCACTAAGTACACCAGGATGGCCCGGAACTCACAGAGATCCACCTGCCTCTGTTCCTGAGTGCTGGAACTAAAGGTGTGTGCAATCACACTGGCAAAGAACCAACTCTTGCAGGCTGTCCTCTGGCCTCCACACATCCACCATGGAAGGCACTCAAATGCACATGTCATACTCAAATATACAAAAAAAAAATTTTTTTTTGAAAACAAACAAACAGGGCTCTGGGCTCTGGGAGTACACACACCCTGGAAACCAGTGACCTTGTTCAATAAATCATTCTGAAAAACTGGTAGGCAGGTCACTTGCCTTCCTGGACCTTAGCGCTTAGTTAGAAGATTCCCTTTTCCGAGTCAAGACAGCGAAGCTCCTGCTTTATGACCCTGGACAAGGAACTTCTGTTCTTATTCAGTAAAACAAGAAGGATGTGGTGCTGGAGAGATAGCTCAGAGGTTAAGGAGCTCTAGCTGCACTTCCAGAAGTCCTGAGTTCAATTCCCAGCAACCACATGGTGGCTTACAACCATCTGTAAACCTTCGTCTGGCATAAAGGTGTACATGCAGATAGAGCACTTGTCTACATAAAATAAAGATAACCTAACTAAATTAAAAAAAAAAAAAGGCGGGGGAGATCCGACTACGGAATCTGACACATCTCTGGCAGTCCACTGCAACGAACAAAACTTTTCGGGTTTTGCGCTTACCGTCAGCATGCCCGCGAGGGCGCTGTTCCAGTAACGAGAGCGTTCGCGTTCCGAAAGCGCGTGTCCCTCGCCGCACGCCATCGTCCCCGCCGCCGCCGCCGCGCCTGCCGCCGCCCGCGTCCGCGGAGCCGGAGGAGGCGGAGCTGGCTTGTCCCGGCTCCAGAGCGGAGCGGCACCCGAGGAGGTGGTGCGGCGAGTCAGGGCGGCCGAGGCTCGGGCGCAGAGGCCTGAGAGGCTGGCAGGAGACGGTGGTAGCGCGGGGAGAGCGGCGCCACGGGCTGGGCGCTCCCGGCGTGAGGCGTGCGCTCCATGCGTGCGGGCCGAGCGCGGCCCCTGCGAGCCTCCGACATGAAGAAAGACGTGCGGATCCTGCTAGTGGGAGAACGTGAGTCCGCGCCCTGCCCGGCCTCGCAGCCCGGGTGCCCCCTCTCAGCCTGCCAGCCCCTCAGCTCATCCCTCCCCAGGGTTCTGCCCTGTCCTCCCCTCGGTGCTCCTCGCAGGCCTCGTCCCCTTTAGTCCCTAACGCCCGACCCTGTCGCGGCGAAGGTCCTCGCCTTCGCCTCCTCGAGTCCTTGCCTGTTGGGCCTCGGCGTTTCTCGGGCCACCTCCTGCCGGACCCTCTGATTGCCTGTCACTCGCTGCCAGGCAGATGTTGGACAGGCAGACTGAGCACTTGGGACTGCGGGAACCGGCTCGCGGGAACACTGGGGGAGGAGTGCAGAACTAGGCGACTTGCGGGCAAGGTCAGGTTTCTGGAATTTTTTTTTTTTTTTTCACTTGCTGCCTTCGCTCCTGCTGTGCATGGGCATTAAGAGAGAGCGTTGGGGTGCTTGTGTAGCTCGGTAGAAGAGCTCGATCACCTACAAGCGTAAAGATGGGGGTTCCGTCTCCAGCACAAGGGAGAAAAAAGACAAAGTTTAAGATAGAGGTTGTTGTTGTTGTTTTAATTAAAATTTTTTTCTTTTGTTTTTACCTTTTGCCATGCTTGTGCCTTGCGTTGGAGTAACTCCTGGTAGTCGCGCTATTTTCACAAAAATTTACCGGCAACTTCACGTTAATACGAGAGAGTACTCAGTGAGCGGTACTTAACTAGGGAGGAACCTTTAGTTGAGGCATCTGTGATCCTAAAAGTCTTAATTTCGCTCCTTGTTAGTTATCCTGTAGTTAAGTGGTATTTTATGAACAAGAGCAGGCCTATAAGACAGCAAAATATATACTCGCGTAGCCAAGACTCCCTAGGGATTGTTAGGTTTTACTTTTTGCGAGTAAAAAAAAAGCAAACAACAACAAAAACAGCGCTTTTGCTGGCTGACATGATGACAGTACACCAGGGACTCCGGATCTCACTGCAAGTTACATGACTATTAAAAAGAGGGCTAAAGAGGGCTTGAATTGGTTTAAAACTTCCTTAGTTAATGTTTTGCCATTGCTGGTGTTCAGTTCTTTATTCCAAGCCACGTTACATTTGGAGTAGCCTCTATAGGTCACTGTGATACATACCAAAGGAGGAAAATGCACATATTAAATTTTTTTTTTTTTTAACTTGGGGTAGGGTGTGCCCTTGGGACCCAGACAGAGGGAATCAGGAGTCCTAGAACTAGAGTTACTGGTGGTTTGAGCCACCCTACTAGGTGCTGAGAACCGAACTTTGGTCCTCTGCTCTTAACCACTCCAGCCCCAGGTCTGCGCATTTTTACTATGGTTATAGTGTTCTTTGAGAAACCTAGTGTGGAGTCTCATGTCTGTAAAACCAAGACTTGGAAGAATTAAGGCAGGAGCGTTACTGTGAGTTCAGTGCCAACCTGGTGTACATAGAGAGTTCTAAGCCAGTCTGGGCACAGTGGGCCTCAGAAAGGAGTGGGGGTGGGCATGACTACTACAACGGACTATTTACCCATGTAGCTGTAGGGTTTTTTTGTTTTTTTTTGTTTTTTTTTTTTTGGTTTTTCGAGACAGGGTTTCTCTGTGCAGCTTTGCGCCTTTCCTGGAACTCGCTTTGGAGACCAGGCTGGCCTCGAACTCACAGAGATCCGCCTGCCTCTGCCTCCCGAGTGCTGGGACTAAAGGCGTGCGCCACCACCGCCCGGCCTTTGTAGGTTGTTTTTCGTTTGTTTTGTTTTTTGAGAAATCTTTAGTCAGAATTTGGAAGTAAGCTTAGCTAAGCATAGTTTGCTTTTTGGCTTTCAGTTTTGAATATTAGGTTTTGTTTATAATGATATCTTAATCTGTATTTTGCATCAAGTTCTCTGATAGTAAAGGAAGGCATTAAGGTATGATTGGATTGGTGCTGATACATTTGGAGCAAAATTAGGGGAAGTGAGCCGGTGTCCCCTTAATTGTATTTTATAAAAGTCTAGTACTTTTTTTTTTTAACCAGTTTTTCAAAAAGATGAGTATGTGTTTTGGATTTAGTGTTGAATATAGGAATCAATTATTATTTTTAAAGGATTTATTGCATATACAGTGTATGTATGCCTGCAGGCAGAGGGCACCAGATCTCATTGTAGATGGTTGTAAGCCACCATGTGGTTGCTGGGAATTGAACTCAGGACCTCTGGAAGAGCAGCCAGTGTTCTTAACCTCTGAGCCATCTCTCCAGCCCAGGAATCAATTATATAGCATTAATGTGTAAACTGTCTGAATAGAAATGCCATATATAAGTAAGATTTAGTGCCACTCTTAGGACATTTGAATTCAGCTTTAACAATATTATTTAGGAATATGCAGGAGTTTAAAATTTATTAGAAAAGTGCCGGGCGGTGGTGGCACACGCCTTTAGTCCCAGCACTCGGGAGGCAGAGGCAGGCAGATCTCTGTGAGTTCGAGGCCAGCCTGGTCTACAGAGCGAGATCCAGGAAAGGCGCAAAGCTACACAGAGAAACCCTGTCTCGCAAAAACAAACAAACAAAAAATTTATTAGAAAAGTATGTCATTTAGTAATAAAAAGCAAACAAGAGAATTGGTATATATATAAGTTTTCTGATCATATGGAGAAACTTGATATAAGAGAAAGCTTTAGTTTTTGAGGGACACACTTTTTTTTCCCCTAAAAGAGTGGTACCAATCGTGCTGATGGTACACATCTGTAATCCATTACTCAGGAGTCTGAAGCAGGAGGATGGAAAATCAAAATTTTAAAAGGGCTAGAGTATATAGTTTAGTGGTGCGGCACTTGCCTGACATACATGAGGCCCTAGGTTCAGTCTCCAAGTATAGCACACGCAGCAGAAGGTTGGTACCAAAGCTTCAGGCTGTCTACTATTAAGACGAACTGTAGCCGGGTGTGGTGGCACTTGTCTTTAATCCCAGCACTTGGGAGGCTAGGATTACTGGCTTGTGCCACGCTTCTTAGTTGAAGCTGTTCTTGGTATCAAACCCGAGGCCTTGGCAAGCACTCAAGTGAGCTTCTCCACTCTTGTATACATATATTTTCAAATTTTAGTGTTGGAAGTATAGTTATACTCAATTGAAATGTAGGATTTCAGTTATTTTAATGGCTGGTTTTGGTAGGAAAGTCTTTTTAAGCTTTATTTTTTCTTTCTTTTTTTGTTTTTGTTTTTCAAGACAGGGTTTCTCTATGTGTAGCCCTGGCTGTCCTGGAACTTGCTTTATAGACCAGGCTGTCCTCAAACTCAGACATCCACCTGCCTCTGCCTAGTGAGTGCTGGGATTAAAGGTGTGTGCTGCCACCACCCAGCTTAAACCTTACTTTTTACATTTATTTTTTATGTTTGATTATTTGTGTGTAAATCTGAGCACAATTCATGGGTGTTTGCTCTCTCCTACCATGTGAGCTCTGGGGATGGAATTTAGGTAGTTAGGCTTTGACCAAAGTGCCCTTATCTGCTGAGCAGTCTCACAGGCCCGACTGTTATAGACTTAACGTAAATACTTGTTAGCCTTTAGCCTAATTGTAGCATTTTAAATCCTAGATTAGGCATACACCTGTCATCCTAGCACTCAGGAGGGAGGAGATATCACAGGTTCAAGACCAATCTGGCTTATCTAGTGAGTTCTGGGCAAGTCAAGGCTGCATAGTGAGATACTAGCTACACACACACACACACACACACACACACACACACACACACACACACACGATTTAAATATTTAATGATTAAATAGTAGGTAAATGTGTGTCAGAGTATTTTAATACAGATCTGACACATTTATTCCTGTAGTATTAGAAAAAAGTGGTTATGATTTGAGCTTTTAACATGTTTATTTAAGTACATCTAGTTTTTAGTTGCTTTAAGATGGTTGGGGGTGGAGGAGGCAAAGAGAAAGAAACATCCATCCTTTCTGGTACTGTGGATTTCCAGTCTATTCTTGTGTGTTGTTCTGTTACTTTGTATTCCTGTCAGTGTCTGTCCCTGAACCAGGCGCCGGCAACTTCATTCATTGTTTCTCTGAAATGGTGAATGGTTTCAGTATTGTGTTGTCCCATTCCTCCTGCTGTACTGCTGAGTTTCAGGGTATTTTCTTGGCCCTTTTATGACCCATCGAGCCATAATGCTAACTAACTGCTTTCTACTTAGTGAAAAGATGAAGGAACTTAGGCTGCCTGTAAAATCTTAAGGCATTTTGCTTGCAGAGAATAACAAAGTATTTTAAATGTTATTTATGTTATAGCTTAATTATTGTTTGTCAAATACCATTCAGATCAAAAGTGAATTACTCTTGTCATGAAACATATTCTTAAAAGTGCACTCACAGCACTTGGGAGGCAGAGAAAGGCAGATCTCCGTGAGTTCAAGGCCAGCCTGGTCTACAGAGTGAGTTCCAGGACAGCCAGGGCTGTCACACAGAGAAACCCTGGTCCCCCAAAAACAAAAACAAACAAACAAAAAAGTCAGGCCAGCCAAGATAGCTTATGGGGCAAAGGTGCTTGCTACCAATTCTCAACCTGAGTTCAGTCCCTGGACCCACGTGGTGGAAGGAGAGAAGCAACTTCTGAAAGCTGCCCTCTGCCCTTCACACCTGCACTGTGGTGAATATGTGCACTTGAGAGTGCCCAAATGTGTACACACGCACGCACTCCTGCTCTCCAATGTCTTGTTTGCTCTCCTGGTACTAATGGCACTGTGTTGATCAGACTTGGAGAAAGGTATATAGGTGTGGACAACAATTGTCCTCCATGCCATCGCCTACCTATGGTTAGTGAACTCACTCTGTATACCAGGTTGGTTTTGAGCTCACAGAGATCCACCTGCCTCTGCCTCACAGGTGCTGGGAACCAAAGGTGTGCACCACCACCATCACATTTAGCTAAACCACCATACCCTTAATTGTTCCTTGGGAACAACACAGTCATCCCCTCCCTCCTTTCCTCCCTTTCTCCCTCTCTCCTTTTGAGAGAAAGTATCACTTGTAGCCCAGGTTTGTTTGGAAGGCCATTATGTAGGCCAAGCTGGCCTCACCCGTGGCTATTCTTCTGCTTTAGCCTCCCATTATGGGGAAGATCCTTGCTGGGATTATTTATCCTATTGCTAAAGGTTAGTAGTTAATAAGTATAACTTCATAGACCCCTCCTCCCCCTTTAGTCTAATACAGTTGTTTAGAAAGAACTAACATACACGTGTGTGTGTGTGTGTGTGTGTGTGTGTGTGTGTGTGTGTGTGTGTGTGTGTGTGTTTGGTTTTTCAAGGCAGGGATTCTCTGTGTAGCCCTAGCTGTCCTGAAACTCACTCTGTAGACCAGGCTGACCTCAGATTCACAGACATCCACCTGCCTCTGCCTCCCAAATGCTAGAATGAAAGGTGTGTGCCATCAGTCCGATGAACTGAGACTTCTTAATATGATAAAGAAATATAAAATGAAAAGAACCATTTCTTTTGCCATTTGAAGAAAAGGATGTTTGTTAGCAAGAAAACTAGCCAATATGACTGGAAGGATGATAATTGGAATGGTAGAATGTTATTTCTCCTTCATAAATATTAGGAATTTTCTGTCATTTAGAACTAGACATTCAAAAGAGCTGATAAAAAGACAGAAATTTCAAACCCAGATAAACCTAGATAATTTGTTCTATATTATATTTTTCCAAGGATGGCCTATTTAGAAGCATGTAGTCTCAGACAGGTGGTGTGTTGTAATGAATTGGAGACATCTGTCTTTAAGAATAAATACGATCTTGCATTTTATAAGTCACTTAACTATTTCTCAGGCAAAATAGACTAGAGAACATCAGATAGTTGGCTAACAAAAGATAATTTTTATCTCTCATATTAATATGTTAAATATTTATATCAAACTTACATTGCAGTTTATATATTGGTTGTAACATTTTATTTGTAATACATTGTTATAGACTTTATTATAAATATATTTTATATAATATTTATACTATAATCTTTATAGTAAATATAAATTCTAACTAGTATAATATTTAAAGAAGAATTGAGGATTTCTTTTCCTCATGGAAATGTTTCTGGAGCAGTTGAAAGAAAAACGTTTTATTTATTTTTGAGACAGGTCTCACTATGTAGCTCTGGTTGACCTGGAACTCCCTATGCAGACGAGGCTGGCCTTGGACTCAAAGAGATCCTCCTGCCTCTGCCTCTTAAGTACTGGGATTAAAAGTGTGCCATCATGTCTGGTTCTAGATAGAATTTTTATAATGTAGTGAGTTAAATTGCCTCAGATTGTTTTCTAGATGAGGTAGGATATGAGCAAATAAATAAAATCACACTCTGAGAAGTGGTAATGATACACATGACTTTGTGTGTCCCTGTCTTCAAGCATCAGTAAAGTTGTTCAGTTGTCGTCTTTACTCTTGCTGTGATAGAGGTCTCCCCTATTGAATATGTCTGTAGTTTGATAGGAGCCTGCTACTCTTCAGGCAGCCAGAACTGCCCTTTGTACTACTGAGCTGAACAGTGAAGAAATCTGACTTTCCTCGTAGTGCTGTTCTCTCTATTCTGAAACTCACAGGGGGCCAGTGGTCTGAGGGCAAAGAAGGCAGCCATGACTAGGAAGAAGATGGTTCTAATGAGTTTGCCATTTGATTTTCGTGGTGCTAGGGATGCTGTAGTGAACAGCAAATAGTCTCTGCCCTTGAGAATTTCTAGAAATTTTCTAGAAATGCATAGTAGCTGGTGAGAAATATCCTATTTTTATCAAAGTCTAGGAAGACCTCAGGAACCCACTGTTGTTATGATGGAGGATTGTCTGGGTCTTATGCAGATGCAGCACTCTTAAGAATATACATTTCTTGAGTGTGTACAGTAGCACATTCCAGTAATCCTAGTACCCAGGAGGCAAGAGGTAGGAGGATTACTGCAAATCTGAGGCAATTCTATATATTGAGTTCCAGGCCAGTCAGAATCCCCAAACCAAACAAAAGAATGCATGTGTCTTCAGAGCATCAACAGATATTTTTTTTCTTCCTAGAGGCCAAATTACTGATTTTTCTTTCATTTATTTCTTTGTCTATTTATTTTGTTTGTTTGTTTGTTTTGTCTCCCCTGCCCCCCAGACATGGTTTCTCTATATAACAGTTGTGGCTGTCCTGGAACTCACTCTGTAGACCAGGCTAGCCTCAGATTCATAGAGATCCACCTGCCTCTGCCTTCTGAATGCTGGGATTAAAGGTGTGCGTCACCACCACCCAGCTTATTTTGATTTTTGAGTTTGTCTCTGTTGGGAGTAAAGGCATTTTTCTTTTTAAATGGCCCTTCCTCCCTCCCCTCCCAGAGTCTTGTACATATTAAGCCGTTGATCTACCACAGACTTATACCACAGCCACAGATGGGTTTCCTGACATATTGTTGTTTACAGATGTGTGCTGTTGTTTGTTTTTTTTGGCTCTTTTTGGCTCCTTTGGGAGGCCACCACCCAGCAACCAAATAAATCACATGCAGAGGCTTATTGTTACTAATAAATGCCTGACCTTAGCTTGGCTTCTTTCTTTCCAGCTTTTCTTAACTTATTCCATCTATCTTTTGCCTCTGGGCTTTTCCCATTCTCTTCTGTAAATCTTACTCTTACTCTGAGGCTTGCTGTGTAGCTGGGTGACTGGCCCCTAGAGTCTCCTCCTTCTCCTCCTTCTCTTCCTCCTCCTCCTCCTTCTCCTCCTCTTCTTCCTCCTCCTCTTCTTCCTCCTCCTTTCACTAAATCTCTTTTCTTCCTCTCCTCCCAGATTTCTTTTTCTATATAGTCTCTCTGCCTGCCAGCCTCACCTATCCTTTCTCCTGCCTTCCTATTGGCCATTCAGCTCTTTATTAGACCATCAGGTGTTTTAGACAGGCACAGTAACACAGCTTCATAGAGTTAAACAAATGCAACATAAGCAAAAGTAACACACCTTAAAATAATACTCTCCAACAGACTTGAGAAGCAGATTTCTTTTTTTTTCTCATGTCCTCTCTGCTCCCCCATTCCCCCTGTTTTTAAATAGTGGGGTTGAACACAGTGCTTGTCCCTCTTTTCTGACAGTTTGGTTTGTCTTATTTAATACGTTTTCCTGACTATCTCCATGTAGTGTGTAAGACTAAATTTATATGTAGACCATCGTGCAAATAATTATCAGATGAACTAATAGGGGTCTGCATAAGAGATGAATCTTGGAAAGCAGGAATTCAAATTTATATGTTCTTCCAGTGTTTCTTAGTTTGAGGAGAACAAACAGTTCAGGAGATACGTGTGTTTGTGTGGAACTAGACTTCTTGGATACAAGATTTGTTGTTCTCAGGTTTTTTATTTTGTTTTTTGTTTGTTTGTTTTTTGAGACAGGGTTTATCTGTGTAACAGCTCTGGCTGTGCTGTAATTCACTTTGTAGCCCAAGCTGGCCTTGAACTCCCAGAGATTCGCCTGGCTCTACCTCCTGAGTGCTGGGATTAAAGCCATGTACCACCACCAATTGACCTTTTTTTTTTTTTTTCTCTTTTTTTTTGAGGCATATTGTGCTTTGATAAACATGAAATTCTCATGCCCTCTGCATTTTGATACCAGTTCTTTGTTATCAGCTTGGTGTCCTGAAAAGTTCTATTCAGTTTTAATGCTACATAGAATAAGTATCAGTTCTTACAAACTGAAAGGCAAGGCCCCCAAGATTGCTCTTACTTTAGATGCTAGGTACAAGTAGGATTTTAGTCAAACAGTTAAAAAGGGGCTTCTCACAACCACCTCAAGCTTACTCATTCTCTAGAAAATGTTATACTTATGCTCATGTGAATGAGCAGCTAGATGGAGAGATGCACAAGGAACGTTGGAAGGGTCTGGGGTTTCAGTGGAATTAAGGTATATAACCTTACTGGTATGTTCACTAACCTGGAAGTTCTGAGATTTGATGGTTAGAGATTTTATATGGGGTCTCATTTTGTAGGCACAATTAAACCATTGTCACATAAGATTGGACTAAGCTTCAGTCCCCCTTTTCAAACTTTCTAGGTTTTGGGATGAGGCTGAAGGTCCCAACCCTCTACTCATGAGGTTGGATTTTTCTGGTGATCAACCTTTATTTCTGAAGCTATCTTGCCTGTATCTCCTTACATTTTCTTATAATACGGACTTGTATAGTTATTTATAAGAAAAGACCTAGCTATTGTTAGGAAATAGCAAGGGATTTTGAAGACTCTTGTCACAGTTTCACACTCTTCTTTGTTATATGAAATTCCAGTCTTAGTTTTTTGCTAAGAACGCATTAGATACAATGATTTTAGAGAGAGAGAGAAAGAGAGTGTATTTTTTTTTTTTTTTTTATCAGATGGTTTTTCTGTGTAGTTCTGGCTGTCCTGGAACTCACTTTGTAGATTGGGCTGGCCTCAATTGAACTCAGAAATCTACCTGTCTCTGCCTCCTGAGTGCTGGATTAAAGGATGCACAACTACCACCACCTGGCTAGAGTTTATTTTTTTTAATTATTACTTTGTTTTTTATCTATGTGTGTGTGTGCATAAGTATGTATGCATGAATGAAAGTCAGAGGACAACCTGTGGGAGTCAGTTTTCTTCTACTGTGTGGGTCCTGGAGATTGAACTCAGCTTGTCAGGCTTGGCAGCAGATGCCTGTACCCCCACTGAGTCATCTTGATGGCCCTATTTTACTTTTTTATTGGTTTAGCAGTTGCCTGCCATCCAATGTGCAGTAATTACCTTCCCTGTTCCTCCTCTAGTTCAGTGCTTGGCCTTAAGTCCAGAAACTCACTCACTCTTAAGAAAAGCTTTGGGGGGCTGGAGATGTGGCTGAGTGTGTAAGAGCACTAGCTGTTCTTTTAGAGGGAGGGCTTTGGTTCCATTTCCAGCACCCACATGTGTGGCTCCAGTTCCAGGGGATCCGATGCCCTCTTCTGGCCTCCATGTGCCGTGCTAGCATGTGGTGCACGGCCTATGTTCAGGCCAATACCCATACACATGAAGATAAGCAAGTCTTTAAGAAAGAAAAGGAAAGCTTTGAGCAGGTGTTTGAGACGGGCTGGTATGTACACATTGTTTCCCTGGCATAATTACTGTGCCTGGGCATGGACATCCAGTCAGAGAGTGCTTGAGATCTTCCATTTCATATAAAATTAGAAGATTCCATTCACTAGCCTTGTTTACAAGTATCTGGTTATATGTCCATGTAGACTCATACATGGTAAGTATATCTGTTATAGTCATGGTGTCTTAATACAGGTTATGTTACAGAAGTGGTTTAGTGGGCAGTGAGAGCTTTGGTAGCTCTCTTGGGGTCTTAGGCTCGGGTAGAACTGAAAAGCCCTGAAGAGATGATTAAGATGTAGGAGTACAGAAGAGACAGGGAATGATTTTTGGATGAGAAAAACCATGTGAGGAGGGAGACAGGACTCATTGTGGCTAGTTAGTGCTTGTGCCTGTGTGAAACATTATTTGTGCAAATTGCCTAAGTGGACAACAGTGGGAAACGAGATTAGTAGGTAGGTGAGCAGCAGTTAGATGATGCTACTTTTCGGTAGAATGATTTTAGTGTGATGTGGTAGGTAGTTGAGAGTCAAAAAGACTGAGTTAGAAAATGAAGGCTGTGTAAGAAAATGGAATTGACTTTTTTTTTTTTGGAGACAAGGTTTCTCTGTGTAACAACTTCGGCTGTCCTGGAACTCACTCTGTAGATCTGGTTAGCCTTGAACTCACAGAGATCTGCCTGCCTCTGCCTCCTAAGTGCTGGGATTAAAGGCATGTGCCACCACCACCACCTGACTGGAATTGATATTTGTTGGTAGATTAATGAAGGTAGAAAGTTGGGAACTGGGAAATGTCTAAATGAAAGTACCAGAATTAGACAGAAGGGCAAGCAGAGACAGACAAAAATCTCAGGCTAGGTCCAGCATGGCAGGTGCTGGTGGTTCTAGCTCTCAGGAGGTGGGAGGACTGCTTGGAGGACTGCCCAGGAGTTCCGATGTAGTAAGGCTCCTCTAAATAGCAATGAGAAAAATTTAACAGAATTTCAATGCAAAATAAGAAGCCCAGTCAGGGCTGGCAGTCTATCCTGCTGTGTAGAAACAGTGTTGACTTGGTTGATGGTTACTCTGAAGCCTGTTCGGATGTAATTTGTGTCAAAGGAGGGTACACAGTGGCTTTGTGCAGAGTGTTGTGAACACCTAAGACACACAGAAGTGCTCCAGAAATATCTGTTGGGCCTAGGGATAGAGCTCAGGGGCAGTGCACTTGCCCAGCATTGGAGAGGCCCAGTGTTTGAGAGGCTCAACACACACAAACTCCATACATACAAGAAGACATAAAAAGAAGGTATCTAGCGGGGCGGTGGTGGTGCATGCCTTTAATCCCAGCACTCGGGAAGCAGAGCCAGGCAGATCTCTGTGAGTTCGAGGCCAGCCTGGTCTACACAGTGAGTTCCAGGAAAGGTGCAAAGCTACACAGAGAAACCTTGTCTTGAAAAACCAAAAAAAAAAACGAATTTAAGATCAACATTGATATCTGTAACTCTAGAACTTGCCAATTTTTAACCACCAAAATAACTTAAAATAGTACTTATTTGGCAGTTTCTAGTAGCATATCTTTTATTTCAGAAAATATGGAAGGCCAGAGATAGTGACACACACCTTTAATCCCAAGAATCAGGAGTCAGAGTCAGGGTGATTTCTGAGCCCAAGGCCAACCTGATTTACATAGTGAGTTACAGGACAGTCACAGCTACATAGTGAGACCCTATCTCAAAAAGAAAAAAAGAAATTAACGTTCATTCTCGGCTACACACACATTGTGAGTTCAAGGCCAGCCTAGGCTACATGAAACTCTGACTCAAAACAAGCAATGCTTCCAGTTTTAAAGAGACATTACAGCCTTTTTTTTTTTTTTTTTTTTCATTTTCTTTTTTCTTTTTCTTTTTTGGTTTTTTAAGACAAGGTTTCTCTGTGTAGTTTTGGTGCCTTTCCTGGATCTCGCTCTGTAGACCAGGCTGGCCTCAAACTCACAGAGATCCGCCTGCCTCTGCCTCTGCCTCTGCCTCAGCCTCTGCCTCAGCCTCTGCCTCTGCCTCCCGAGTGCTGGGATTAAAGGCATGCAACACTACCGCCAGACTTTTTTTTTTTTTTCATTTTTTATAAAGGATAGTAGTGAATAAAGTCAATAGACTGGAAAATGGTACTATATTTGTAGTTAATTTCCTATCTGTGACATGGTACTTTGTCTACATAGGAGAATAAGGTTGCCTTTAGGAAATACATACAAAGATACAAGTATTGGGGCTGGAGAGATGGCTCAGAGGTTCAGAACACTGCCTTTTCTTCCAGAGGTCCTGAGTTCAATTCCCAGCAACCACATGGTGGTTCATAACCATCTATAATGGGATTAGATGCCCTCTTCTGGCCTGCAGGCATACATTCCCCCCCCCCCAAAAAAAAAAAAGATAAAATTGTTCTCAAATGGTCCTGTGTCTGTCTGTTTCTCGCCATGCATTAGTTGGTAAGCTTATATGATGTAGTAGATACATATACTGCTGGAGTAAGAGTGAGACAGATAAGGGATAATGCACATACAAATACTATAAAAATGTTATATGTTATGTGGGGAATTTGGGTTAAGGATAGGTATAGACTCAGCATAGTGTTTTATGCCTGTAGTTTAAGCACTTGAAAGGCTGAGGCAGGCAGAATGCTGTGAGTTTAAAACCAGTCTAGTTTATACTCTGAGTTCCTAGACTATAGAGTGAGGCCCTGTCTCAAAGGGGTTAAAGCAAGCCTGTGCGATGGCTCAGTGAGTAAAGGTGCCTGCTACCAGCCCTGAAGAGTGGGTGTTACTCTAATTGATCGCCAGTGAACCAGTGACTATTTTAACTGAACTGTATTACTTGCTTGTGAGGGCTGCATGCTAACTCTTGATTACCATTCCCTCTCTGTATACTTATAAGTCTTTAAAAGCAGAAGAGAGCACTGGCTTGACCATCAGGAGACAAGCTACTCTCTTAGGTCCACTGCTCATCTTTTAGTGAGATTTTTAAGGAAATCACTGTCTCTGAGTCACATATTTCCTGTCTGAAAACTATGGAGAGCTGTATAAGCTAGTATTGTTAGATTCTAGGAGTTTTGTAATGCTGGCTCTGTTCAAAACAGAAATAACTTGGCTGGGTGGCGGTGGCGCACGCCTTTAAAATCCCAGCACTCAGGAGGCAGAGGCAGAGGCACGCGGATCTCTGAGTTCGAGGCCAGCCTGGTCTACAGAGAGAGATCCAGGGCAGGCACCAAAACTACACAGAGAAACCTTGTCTCGAACCCCCCCCCCCCAAAAAAAAACCAAACAAACAAAAAAACCAGAAATAGTTTGTTGTGAGCCACATGTCAAAAAGCCTTTTTTGACATAAGAAAATCAAAAAGTCTATGGGGGGGCTAGAGAGATGACTCAGTAGTTAGGAGTGCTTGCTGTTATTCCAGAGGACACAGAGTTATTTCCCAGCACCCACAGGGGCAGGTCACAACCAGGAGATCCTATACTATCTTCTGGACTCTGGGGGTAGCCACACACATGTACATATAACATATACCTGCACACATATAGACATGTACACATAAAATAATAAAAGCATTCTTAAAATAGTCTATAGAAACTAGCTAGAAGCTACCTGTGAGACCATATAGTTTGTCTCTCAACTTGCATAAACTCTCCATGTTGTTTGGGCCAGTGCACTCATCTGTGTGTTCTAGCCATTCATTATTTTCCAGGATTGGACTTGTTCAGTTCACTCTTTTATAGTCATTTAGGAAGTGACTGAGGTTGTTCTTAATTCTTAGAAATTACCATCTTTCATATTTGGACTTGTTTTTGAAATTGCACTTTGCCACTGTGGCAGAGACTAACAGGCAGGTATCTGTTTTCCTCTAGTAGCTTGGACAGACTTGGTTGGTAAACACTTAGATTTGACTGTAGGAATTATATGATCAGAAAAGTTACTGGAGTAGAGAAGTCAGATTTTAGAATAAAGATTGAGATTTTTAACTTTCCATTATTAAAAAAGATCAGTGGGACAGAAAATATTTTTTTTTTTACCTTGTTAACAACCCCTAAAATACAGAATAAACAACAAGTACACATGTAGGAATATAGACACTCTGATATCCTTCTGTTGGTGAGGATGTAAATTGATGTATTCTCTTGTGAACACAGCGAACAATGTCAGTTAAATACAAAACAGCCCATGTGCTAACTTGAATTGCACTTCAAGGAATTTATGTTGTAGAATATGAATTACAACATTATTCATAAAGGTGAAATGTAGCTAGAGTTTTCCTGCCTGGCCCACAGTCAGGGCAAATCTCTTTCACCTGCCAGTCCCACAGCTTCTCAGACCCGACCAAGTAAACACAGAGACTTATGTTGCTTTCAAACTGTATGGCCGTGGCAGGCTTCTTGCTAACTGTTCTTATAGCTTAAATTAATCCATTTCCTTTAATCTATACCTTGCCACATGGCTCGTGGCTTACCGGCATCTTCACAAGCTGTTTCTCATCATGGCGGCTGGCAGTGTCTCTCTGACTCAGCCTTCCACTTCCCAGCTTTATTCTCCTCCTTGCCCCGCCTATACTTCCTGCCTAGCCAACGGCCAATCAGTGTTTTATTGATTAATTAGCAACACATTTGCCATACATCCCACAGCACTTCCCCCCCTTTTTTTTTTCAAAAAGGAAGGTTTTTAACCTTAACAAAGTAAAATTACATATTATTTGGGAATTTGGGCGTAGCTTCTCTTACTACTTCCTGCTGGAGGGGGGCGCTGTATCTTATGGGGAAACAAAGAAAATTTTAGAATTATGGAATAGTCCATGAGGCTGTATCGTCTGAGCCAGATGCCTTCAAACCATTCTGGATGTTGGATCATCTGGGCCATGGTGTCATCGGAGATCTTCAGGGGGTCTTGGCTGGTCAAACCTGATGTATCTTAATCTTGAACAAATCCATAGCCTCTGGCTTTCTGTGGGAACAAAAGCAGAGTCTCCTTTCCAAAGCAACATATCTTTATATCCAAATTTTAAAGTCAAGGTATCTTTAAAATATACATTTTGGCATAACTCAACAGCTTTTACAATCAAATGTTTTTCTGCAGTTAAAAATCCCAAAGACAACACAATCCAGATTCTCTGTGTAATATCCATTTTTACGTGGCTTATTTTTTATACTACCTTTACTGTCTCTTTAATGACTTTATTTTTTTTAAAACTAGGTATTTGTTTCTATAACTCTATATATCACCTTTTTTGTCTCTTTCAAGCCTATGTATCTTTTACACACATTGTAAACTATTACATCTGAATCTGTCTTATTTTGAATCTCTTGCCTTAAACTGCAGCAGCTGTGGCTGCTGGCTCTGCCCACCTCAGCTTCCCAGCATGGCTACGTTTACCACCAGCTCTGGGAGCTATCATGGGTCTATGCTTTTATCCAAGCAGCATGTAGTCCAGAAACCTCTTTTTTTGTTTTGTACTAGTAAAGTCTAAATCCACCATGCAGCTTAATGTGCCACTTGCAGAGGCCTCATTCCCGCCAGTAGCTCCAACTGGCAGCTGCCGCTTATTTGAGAGAGACAATTAGGAAGCTGGTTTTAGCTCCGTTTTAGAATCTTTTTTCTCAGTTTTTAGGTGGAAACTCTTGCCCCACGTTGGGCGCCATTTGTAGCTAGAGTTTTCCTGCCTGGCCCACAGTCAGGGCAAATCTCTTTCACTTGCCAGTCCCACAGCCTCTCAGACCCGACCAAGTAAACACAGAGACTTATGTTGCTTTCAAACTGTATGGCCGTGGCAGGCTTCTTGCTAACTGTTCTTATAGCTTAAATTAATCCATTTCCTTTAATCTATACCTTGCCACATGGCTCGTGGCTTACCGGCATCTTCACAAGCTGTTTCTCATCATGGCGGCTGGCAGTGTCTCTCTGACTCAGCCTTCCACTTCCCAGCTTTATTCTCCTCCTTGCCCCGCCTATACTTCCTGCCTAGCCAACGGCCAATCAGTGTTTTATTGATTAATTAGCAACACATTTGCCATACATCCCACAGCAGGTGAAATTTAGAAATGATCTTGAAGTTCATTTTTGGGAACGTTAAGCAGTTCATATTATGGGATTGGTTCTTACACAACTCTCAGTAGGTAATGCAGGAAGGTTTTTGTTACTGTGTTCTTTTCTGTTCTTTCCTCAAACTTGACGTCCTGTTTCCTCAGCTTCCCCAAGTAGCTGGAATTACAGGCAAGTGCTGAGACACCTGAGCTGCAGGAGGCTTTTGTGATACCGTGAAATGGGCTTATGATTGCCTTTTCCCCAAACAGCTAATAACTCTCTATGTGGTTACTGGATTTGAGTTCCTATAGAACCAAAATAGTTTATTAAAGTAATGATTTTTTTTCTTTTAACAGCTAGAGTTGGGAAGACATCACTGATTATGTCTCTGGTCAGTGAAGAATTTCCAGAAGAGGTAAACATTTAATGTCTTATTTAGTGTGTGTGTGTGTGTGTGTGTGTGTGTGTGTGTGTGTGTGTGTGTGGTTTTTTTAATTAATAAAAAATAAAGTGATATGTCAGTGCCACCTTCACGTGTTTCAACAGTCAGGACTTTTCTGGTTTTTTGTTTGTTTGTTTGTTTGTTTGTTTGTTTTTATGTGAATTGGTGTGAGGGCGTCAGATCCCCTGGGGCAGGAGTTATAGTTATGAGCTACCATATGGGTGCTAGGAATTGAACCCAGGTTTCCTGGAAGAGCAGCCAGTGCTCTTAACCACTGAGCCATCTCTCCAGCCTCCAATAGTCAGTACTTTTAAAAAGCTCATATTAGTTTATAGAGGACATCACCTTAAGAAAGAGCCTAAGTTCTCATTTTGTGCCTTTGACTTTGTCATTAAAATTTTGTTTTTGTTTTTTACATTGTGTGTGTGTGTGTGTGTGTGTGCGTGCGCGATCTGTGTTTGCTATCAGAGGGCAACTAGTGTGAGTCAGTTCTCATGGGAGTCCTAAGGATTGACTTCAGATCATCAGTCTCGTTGGCAGGTCACTGAGCTATCCTACCAGCCAATGGCTTTGTCATTTATGTCATCTCTTCGTCTTAGTTGTTTCTTTCTTTTTTTCTTTTTTCAGAGCTAAGGACTGAACCTAGGGCCTTGTGCTTGCTAGGCAAGCGCTCTACCACTGAGCTAAAATCCCCAACCCCAGTTGTTTCATTTTTGAAATGGTGGCAAAAAGGGTCACCTGTGTATCCTGTTCTTAGAATTAAAATGTTTTCTAGAACCCCAGACGTGAAAGAGATGCTGAGTTTTGTATGAATTGAAACTAGATTTAGGGTCCGGGTACCGCTTGCCTTCTGCCTGGTGCTATCAGTCTGTGAGATGTTTTTGTCAAAACTACTAGAATTCTGACACAACTAATATTATCTGCCTACTTCATTTTACAAATTAGAAATGAGTTCATTCTATTTTGCCTACAGATCCAAAGACTTGTGTATAACAGTAAATTAATAATAGTGAAGTGCCACCAGAAACAAGGTGGTGTTATTACTAATAATATATATATATGTATAATATATCTATTATTGGTATTTTGAGACAGGGTCTCATGTAACTCAGTCCAGCCTCAAACTTATTATGTAGCTCAGGATGACTTTGTACTCCTGATCTTCCTACCTCCACTTCCCTGGTACTGTGATTACATGTATGTACCACCATACTGGGATATACTTACTTACATTTTGGAAATCCCAGTGTGAGGAGATGCTGTAAAGTCAGGATATTGTTAGAGAAAACAGCATCTATGCAACAGCATAACAAAATTTTGGATTTTGTTGTTATTGTTAGTTTATCTTGAGGCACAGTCTGTATAGTACAGGTTGGTCTTAAACTTACTATGTAGGCACTGCTGATCTTGAACTTTTGTCTGATCCTTCCACAGATACTGAGATTACAGGTCTGGCTTATCTTTTGTTTCTCTGAAGTCTTGTTAATGTCAGAGTTTGAGGCTGGAGAGATAGCTCAGTACTTAAGAGCACTTGCTGTTCTTCCAAAGGACCTGCATTCAATTCCTAGCACCCATGTTAGGTGACTTGTAGCTGTAACTTTAGCTCCTGGGCATCCACACTCTTTGTGGCACTCCACCCCCCTCCCCATACACAGGTGGCATGTAAGTGCACACACACGGAAAAATAAAATTAATGTTAGAGTTTGCATTTACCTTTCTTTACTCTTATTTAGAAAGAAATAACCTTATAGATTTATTGCTGAGCTAGGAATTTGATGCATCATATGGCAGTGTCTTTGTTTTTCTAGATTCTTGTGGTGGCTGGGATGGAATCCAGGGTCTTATGCATACCAAGCAAGAGCTTTACTGCTGAGCTATATCTCTCATTGATAGCATTTTCAATATTTATAATTCTGTTTTTTTTTTTTTTCAAGACAGGGTTTCTCTGTGTAGCTTTGGCGCCTTTCCTGGAACTTGCTCTGTAGCCCAGGCTGGCCTCAAACTCACAAAGATCTGCCTGGCTCTGCCTCCCGAGTGCTGGGATTAAAGGCGTGCACCACCACCGCCCAGCAACATTTATAATTCTATGGCTGCTATTTTCTTTGTTCCTTTTAGCATTGAAGAATCAAATAGTAATTCCTTAATTTGAAAAATGGAGTGTATTGTGGAATCATTAACATTAATTTAGAATTATTTAGGTTATACTATATAAAGTTCTCTGCAAAAGTTTAACTAAGGAGCTAACAAGATGGCTGAGTGGGAAAGGCACCTATTGCCAAGACTAACAAGCTGATTTTAATTCCCAGGGCCTACATGGTGGAAATACAAAGCTAACTCCACACTGAACTCCATTTGTGTGCTATGATACCCATGCACACAAATAAGTAAACAAAATTTAAAGACTCCAATCCAGCTGGGACTGCTTAGTAAGACTCTGTCTCAAGAAAGAAATTTGAAATGTTTAATTGAAGTTAAAGTTGTTTAAGGGTATTTCTCTTGAGTGTGGATATGGGTTTTTTTCCCCCCCATAATTAAAAATCATGCATTTGGGGCTGGAGAGAAGTCTCAGCAGTTAAGAGCACTGGCTGCTCTTCCACAGGACCTGGGTTTGACTCTCAGCACCCAGAGGGTGCCTTACAATTGTCTGTAACTCTAGTTCTAGGGGATCCAGTGCCCTTTTCTGGCCTCCCAAGGATACCATGCATACATGTGGTTCACAGATACACATGTAAGCAAAACCTATACACATAGAAAATTAATTATTTAAAAAGAAAGGAACGGGCCACCATACTTCACAGTTTTGTTAAAAATGTGCATCTTTCTGAAACGTGGAATTATTAACTACAGGGCTAATGGAGCCAACCAGTTATCTAGCCTAGACAAAGTTAATATTTATTGGTTACCTTGAAGGTTGTCATCTTGTTTTGTGTTTTTGTGGAGTTTGCAAGGCTGAGGATTAAACCCAAGGCTGCATGTGCTAGGCAAGTTCTCCACCACTGAGTTACACTCATCAAGACTGCTTTGGATTAACATAGCCACTTATTTGTAAAGTGTTTTAGATTCTCAACAAAATAGAATGAGAACCGTATGGTTTTTTTTTTTAAAAAAAAATCTAATATTTGATACCAAATTAAGTATAAGTTTGTGAAAAACTTGAGATATCCTTATTATGGCCTTTGACTACAAAGGTAGAATTTCTTTCCCCTTTAACCTAGGACTGGACATTTGCTAGGCAAACACTCTACCATTGGGTTATATCTCTGCTGGAAAAAAAAAAATCTCATTTTTTTTCTTTGCTTTTGATTTTATTGTTAAAATTTTTATTACATTTCATTTGTTTTCTCTCTCTCTGCACATGTACCACGGTACACATTTGGAGGCAAGAGGACACCTTGTGGTTGTCGGTTCTCTTTCCTCCATGAGGGTGTGGGGATCAAAAGTGATCACTCAGGTGGTCAGACTCAGCAGCAAGCATCCTTACCTACTGACGCATCTTGCTGGTCCTTAAATAATGTTTTTATGGGGCTGGAGAGATGGCTCAGCGATTAATCCCAGTACCCACATGGCGCTCACAACTGTCTGTAACTGCAGTTCTAGGGAACCCGACACCTTCACACAGACATACATGCAGGTAAAATACCAATGTAAATACAAATAAGTAGATTTTTTAAAAATGCTTTTGTTTTTGGTTTTTTTTTCAAGGCAGGGTTTCTCTGTGTAGTTTTGGTGCCTGTCCTGGATCTTGCTCTGTAGACCAGGCTGGCCACGAACTCACAGATATCTGCCTGCCTCTGCCTCCTGAGTTCTGGGATTAAAGGTGTGTGTCACCACTGCCTAGCAAAAAATGTTTTTATTGTAGTTTTATATGATAAAGCACTCTAATGAAAGCATTTTAAAATGCAGTGAATATCTACAAGAATAGTTTTTGAAGAAGGGCCTGATATAGATAAATCTACATGGTCTATTAGTAAGTTTGATGGATAATTTCTCCACATTTTTTTTTGTTTGTTTATATTTGTTTTCAAATAAAGGTTCCTCCTCGGGCAGAAGAAATCACCATTCCAGCTGATGTCACCCCTGAGAGAGTTCCAACACACATTGTTGATTACTCAGGTAATCGGTGGTCTCTTGTGGGTGAGACTCTGGAGTTCATTTAATAGCCCTGCAAACAGAACCTCACTAAGCTCTTAAAAATGTTCAGAAGTTCAGCATTTATGATCACATACTACTCTCCCCCATACTCCACCCCTAGACAGGGTTTCTCTGTGTAGCCCTGGCTGTCCTGGAACTCACTTTGTAGACCAGCTAGCCTCAAACTCAGAAATCTACCTGCCTCTGCCTCCTGAGTGCTGTGATTAAAGGTGTGCGCCACCCCTGCCTGAATAGGTTATATACTACTCCTGTAGAGGACCTGAGTCCAATCCTCAGCACCTACGTCAGATGGCATACAACCTCTTGTAACTCCAGGCTTATCAGTGCCTATGGCCACCACAGACACATGTGGCATGTACACCCATACACTTGCAATCACACATGCATGTATACTATGCACACATAGATATTTAAAAGAGTGAGAAGATTCTGAATTTTGTAATTCGTTTAGGGGCTGAGGATATAATTGTATATAATGTTTTCCTAGCCCTGATTTTGATCTCCAGAATAACACACAAACATGTATATAATGATTTGTTGACCTCTGTATGTGTAAATTTCTCAATCTTTGTTACAAAAATATGAATTAAAATTTATAAATGAATTAAAATGGTCACTTTGGGAGCTGAGGCGATTGCTCAGTAAGTAAAGGCCTTGCTGAGCAAACATAAGGACTGAGTTCAGGTACCCGTACCTGCATAAAGGCTGGGCACTGTGGAACACCAGCACTGGGAAGAGGCAGAGCTAGGCACATCTCAGAGCTCACTGGCCAGCCAGCTGAGCCAGTTTGTGAGCTGCAGGTTTATGAAACAGACGAGTCTGGAAAAACGCAGTGACAGAGGTAGAGGAAGGACACCTGACATCAACGTCTAGCTTCCACATGCATGTACATACACAGACATGTACACAAAGTTCATCTTATTGTTTCTGATAATTGTAAAACTATACATATTACTGAGTTTATTTACTTATTCAGTATGTGTGTGGACATCAGTGTGCTACAATATGTGTGGGGGTCAAGGATACCTTGTTGGATTTGATTCTCTCCTTCCACCATGTTGGGTTCCAGGGGTCGAACTCAGGTCCCAAGCCTGGCAGCAAGAGCCCTTACCTACTGAGCCATCTTACCAGCCAGGAAGGGGAACTCTTCTTTCTTCGTTGTTAGGCTACAGTGTGGCCCTGCGCCTTTGTTATTATTACTCCTACCCACTATGTTGATAGTGTCCAGATTCTCTAGTCTTGGGCTCTGTGTCCAGACTCTTGTCCTGTCTGAGCTTCTGGCTCTGAAGTACTCAGTCTTCTTTCTCGAGTTGCTGATCTCTTTTGCCTGACCCTTTTTCTTTTCTATTTTATTTTAATAGTTTATTTAACTTTATTTTATGTGCGTTGGTGTGAAGGTGTCAGATCTCCTGGAACTGGAGTTACAGACAGTTGTGAGCTGCCATGTAGGTGCTGGGAACTGAACCGGGGTCCTCTGGAAGAGCAGTCAGTGCTCCTAAGCCCTGAGCCATTTCTCCAGCTCTCTTTCTTTTTCAAGACAGGATTTCTGTGTGCAACCCTGGCTGTCCTAGAACTCTCTCTGTAGACCAGGCTGGCCTCAAACTCACAGAGATCCACCTGCCTCTGCCTCCTGAGTGCTGGGATTAAAGGCATGTGCCACCACTGCCCAGCCATCTGATCCTTTTTCAACTCTGGATTAGATACTGGCCTAGATCTTTGTCACAGTGCCTCTGCCCTTCTGTGCTGGAATTGCCCTCTTGAAAATTTCTTCCTTGCTAACCAGCTTTCTTATCTTGGTTCAGCTTTTTCTTCTCTGGATCACTCTTATTTTGGTACCTTGTCTGGCTTTACACTTTATCATTTTGAAGATTTATTGATTTTTATGAGTATGTATCTGTGCCTGTAGGTATGTAAATGTATCATGTTTATGCTTAATGCCTATGGAGGCCAGAGGAGGGTGTAGGATTCCCCTGAATCTGGAGTTATAGATAATTATGAGCTGCTATGTAGGTGCTGAAAACCAAACATGATCCTCTGAAAGAGCAACAAGTGCTCTTAACTGAAGAACCATCCGGTGTCAATTTTCTTAGGTGGACGTTACATCGATTTTTTTTTTTTTTTTGCTTGACTGTTATGAAAGTTTTTAAAATACAAAATACTGACTTTGTCATTTGTAGAAGCAGAACAGAGTGATGAACAACTTCATCAGGAAATATCACAGGTATGTGTAAAAAAGTCATTGTGTGTGTGTGTGTGTGTGTGTGTGTGTGTGTGTGTGTGTACACGTATACATGAACAGTGATAATCCTATGAGTCTATCTTTTTAGTTCTCTTACCAAGAATATGCTTCTTCTGAGGGCCAGTTGGGGATTGAGACCGTTTCTTGTAGCCCAGACTGGCATTGAATTCTCAGTGTAGTTGGGGCTTGTCTTGATCCCCCTGCCTCCTCTTCTTGAGTGCTGTATAGGTGTGTGCTACCATGCTCAAGTTTACCAGGAATTTCTCAACTCTTTGTTATTGTCATTGGTATTTGAGTCTATATTTTTTGCTCTAGTTCTTTAGGGATACTTTTCTCTTATAGGCAGGTTTTTCTGCTTCAAAAAATTTTCCCCTTTGGCTGAAAAATCTTAGGTAGTTGACAAATAAATCCTGTTGTGTGTATTTTATTTCAAAGTGCCACTAATTTATTAATTTTTCTTCTAGGCTAATGTCATCTGCATAGTTTATGCTGTTAACAACAAACATTCTATTGATAAGGTATATTTAAATTTTCTCTATATTTAAATTAAATATGATACTTTTATTTACTTTTTTGAGGCAGGTTCTTTTGTTTCTGTTTTTTGAGATAGGGTTTCTTTGTATAGCCTTGACTGTCTTGGAACTTGCTGTGTAGACCATGCTAGCCTGGAACTCACAGAGATCCGCCTGCCTCTGCCTCTAGAGTGCTGAGATCAAAGGCGTTTGCCACCACCACTCATGGAGGCAGGTTCTTATTATATAGCTTAGGTCTGGAATTGTTAGATAGCTTAGGGTGGCAATGAACTTGCAGTCCTCTTGCTTCAAGTTTTTTTTTTTTTTTTCTTTTGTTCTTTGACACAGGATCTCTCTCTCTATGTAGCCCTGGCTATCCTGGAACTCCGAAGACCAGGCTAGCCTCTAACTCACAGAGATCCGCCTGCCTCTGTCTTCCAAGTGCTGGGATTAAAGGCGTGCTCCACCACCACCCCAGTTTTGTTTTTGTTTTTAAGGTAGTGTCTTGTTCTGTAGCCTAAGCTGGCATGGAATTCACGATCTTCCTGCCTTAGTCTGGGATTCCAAATATGTGCCACCATGCCTAGTTGTAATGGGACAAATCTGATGACAGCTGACCCTCCAGTGAGATTTTTAAGGACTCTTAACAAAGAGAGGAGCGATGGCTCCGAGGGTGAGGTGGCCCAGAGGCTGCTCTTCTGTAACTCCATTTCAGTTGTAGGAGCCTCTGTGCACCAGGCATGCACACGCAGACAGAGCACTCATAAGCATAAAATAGGTTTTTAAAAAAAGTATGCTTTTTCTTTTTTGTCCTGCCACTTTTTTTTTTTTTTTTTTTTTAGGACAGAATCTAATCTCACTATGTAGCTCTGGCTGGCCTGGAACTCCATATGTAGACCAGATTGGCCTTGAACTCAGAAATTTCCCTGCCTCTGCCTCCTGAGTGACAGAAGTAAAGGTGTGCAGCTTTTCAAAGATCTGCATCATGGCTTAACTCCTACTTATTTTCATTTTAGGTAACAAGCCGATGGATTCCGCTCATAAATGAAAGAACAGACAAAGACAGCAGGTATTTTTTTCTTTCAAACTTTTTTTTTTGAAAATTTCAAACGTAGTGAAAAGATGTAAGAAATACTAACAAACATATCTGTAAAACCTTTACTTAGATCCACTGTTTATTAACATGTTCCACATTTGGTTTTTCTTTCAAATATTTATTTATTTGTGTGTATCTGTTTGTGTGTGTGTGTATATGTATGCTTGCGTGTGCTTACATGTACACATAGGTATCAGAGTACAATGTGCAGGATTAAGGGCTGAAGTGGTTAAGGGCACTTGTTGTTTCATAGGACCTGGGTTGGATTCCCAGTGCCCATATAGAGTCTCACCATCTCCTCAGGCACCAGGCACAAGTGTGGTACAACGGGTATACATGCAGGCAAAACACTCACCCATAAACTAATAAAAAAATAAATCTAGATGGGCGGTTGTGATACATGCCTTTAATCCCAGCACTCAGGAAACAGAGGTAGGTGGATCTCTGTGAGTTCAAGGCCAGCCTGGTCTACAAATCGAGTTCCAGGACAGCCAGAGCTACAGAGAAACCCTGTCTTGGGAGAAAGGAAAAGACAGATTTGGTTGTCCCCTTTTATTGTGTTGATTCCAGAATGGAATTCAAGGTTGGCAGTAAGTGCTTTTACCTGCTGAGCCGTGTCCCTGGCTCTCTACATTGGTTTTTATCAGTTTCTCTCTGTTCACCTACCTTCATACACCACCGCATACCTTTGTGGGGGCAGGAGTGATTAGAAAACGTAAATAGATTTGAAAGCAAAGCAGAAAACAGCTCTGACATTGTAAAGATTCGTAATTATTGACAGATTGAATATTTTAGTAATCCTGCATTTCTGATCACAAACTGCTGCTTGAATCTATTTGGGAGTCTGCCTTTGCCTGTATTGTATGCCCTCTCTTGAGTTGCTTCTTTAATGAAGTGTGGAATTGTTGATTGCTCATAATGTGAACAGTTGTTTGTAGCACAAATCCTAATTGATCTTATTAATAAAAACCCGGAGTCAGATATCAGAGTGAAAGCTGAAAGATCAGAGAAGGAGAACAGCCAGCCAATAGTTCTTACCTCTACGAAATGCTCAGCTGAAAAGGAGAACTCAGCTCCTGTCTCCTCCTGACTTATATTCCTCTCTCTGCCCAGCCATATCGCTTCCTGTCTCCACCTCCCTAGTGCTGGGATTAAAGTCATGAGATCTCAAGTACTGAGATCCAAGGTGTGTGTCTAAATAGAATGGTAGTTCTCTGCATAAAGGTTTTCAATTTTAAGTCAAAAGAAAACATTTTCCTTCCAATATTTAATTGGTCAAACATTATTTTTATTATTTTTTCTTTCTCTCTTTCTTTTCTTCCTTTTTTTTTTTTTTAAACACAGAGTCTCACTATATAGAATATAGGCTGGCTTGAATTCACAGAGTTCCACCTGCCTCTACCTCCCAAGTGCTGGGGTTAAAGTGTATGCCTCTGGTGTGTTCATGCCCAGCTTTCAATTTTTTTTTTTTCCCTTTGAGACAGGTTCTCCTCATGTAGACCAGGCTGACCTCAAGCTCACAGAGATCTGACTGCCTCCTGAGTGCTGGTGTTAAATGTTTGTGCCACCACTCCTGGCCCAGCATTTTAATCTTTTTTAAAAAATGATTGATTTACTTGTTTTTATTTATGTGTATGTGTGAAGTTTGTTGCACTGTATGCGTGCTGCAGAGGCTATAAGGGGGTATTAGATCCTCTGTAACTGGAGTTGTAATTGTTGGTGAGCTACCATGTGGGTTCTGGGAACAAAATTTAGGTTCTTTGGAAGAGCAGCAGATGCTCTTAACCACTGAGCCATCTCTCCAGCTCCCATTTTAATCTTTTTGAATGTTAGGAAAATCAGATTTAAATATTCATTGTATACATCTGGCCCTTTGCTCAGTTTTTCAGAATCCTTTTTTCCGGCATTTTTGTTCTTTCATACTCAGGAAATCTGATGCCCTGTCTTATTTATGAAAAGGAAACTGTGACTTAGGGGCCTTCAGCTCTGTGATAACTCCTCTTCATTGTTTCTTAAACTTTGTGGTGAGTTACTGACAAAGTTGAAAGAAGAGAATGACTCTCTCAGCTGTCTAGTGCTGTTAGCCACTTGTCATTTGTGGCAATTTAAGTTAATTAAAGTGAAATAAAACTAAAGTCTAAGTTCCTCTGATATACTCTCGGACTTGCAGAAGCTCAGTAGCTATCTGTGGCTAGTGGTTATGGTAATAGTGCAACCAAAGACCATCATCATTTCAGAAGGTGTTGACACATGCTTTTTTAAATTTTTTTAAAAATTTTATATGCATTAGTGTTTTGCCATGGGGTTTGTGTCCCCTGGAACTGAAGTTACAGACAGTTGTGAGCTGCCATGTGGGTACTGGGAACTGAACCCAGCTCCTCTGGAAGAGCAATCAGTGCTCTTAACCGCTGAGCCACCTCCCCAGCCCCTGGCACATGCCTTTAATCCCAGCAAGAGATTCTGTGAGTTTGAGGCCAGCCTGGTCTATATAACGAATTCTAGGACAGCCAAGAATATTTGGAAAGACCCTGTCTCAAAAAACAAACAAAGAAGACCATCATCATACTATGTTGTATTGGACAGTGATGCCTTAAAGGCCATCACACCCACATGCTCTTGGCCCTTTCCCCTTGTTGGAGCTATTTCTAGGAGGACCTCTCTGGAGAAGAGAGCATATTTGGCCAGTATCTATGAAGAACCAGTTTATGTCATGGAATTTAGAAACTTGGCTTTATTGTCACTAAAATACCATGGCTTCTTTGTGGTCCTTGTTTTATCTTCAATTTCATTTCATTTTAGAGTCATAGAATCTCACTATATTTCCCAGGCTATTCTCAAATTTGTAATCTTCCTGCTTCCACCTACAGGTAGTCAGGATGAAAGGTTACACCACTGTCCTCTGCTGGTGGCCTGTATGGTGCCATATGCAAATGTCTTTGGGCGCTTGAAGCAGTAGTGTGTGTAGTGCCGTCATGGGTGAGCTTGTCCTTGATGTTCGTGTTTTCTTTCTTGAAGCACATGAGGACACTTACTTTCCTGAGTATTGATTTTTCCCAAATTGCAGTACTTTTTGACTTTATTATTATTTGTTTTGAGACAGGTTCTCACTGAGTAGTGTAGACTGATCTTAAACTCCAAATCCTCCTGCCTCAGCCTCCCCAGTTGCTGGCATTGTATGTGTGCACTGCCATGCCTGTATGAACCTTGTATTTTCCAGTAACTTTTCCTAAGCCTCATGTCTGCAGTTTGTTTTTGGTGCATGTCTGTTCTTCCTTAGGACTCTCTTTAGATCATGTCTCTTAGTTTTAAATCAGTGTCACTGTCATCTGAGAGACTTTTAAAAAACTACAGAGACTTCCATTTTAGCCTGGGATTTTAGAACTGACAAACATGGAATTGGGTTAAAACATGCATTTTTTTTAACATTCTAAAAATAATTCTGATGCACACCTTTTGTTATAAAGTACGGTATTTCTTAATTCTTCCTAATTTTGTTAGCAGTCTATACTTGGGCACCATAAGCAATAAAAATCACACTGAAGGTAAGGGGTGTTTAACTGAGTGCTGCAGGTGTTTAACTGAGTCTGGAGTCTAGTAAAATGATTTGTTTTGCCTCCAGGCTGCCATTTCAAACTCAAAAGTAACAGTCTCCACTACTCTGATGTCGTTGATAACCCATTTTGATTGCTCGTAGGCCTCTCAGTTTTCACTTACCCAAAACAAGATCTTTAAGTTCTCTGTATGCTTTCTGCCTGGAAATGTTTTACTCACATTTCTGTTTACCATGTGTGTGCCTGGTGCCCCCAGAGGTCAGAAAAGGGTGTCAGATCCTCTAGAACTGGAGTTACAGACGGTTGTGAGCTGCCATCTGGGTGCTGGGAAATGAACTGGGTTCTTTCCAAGAACAATGAGTGCTTTTAACCATGGAGCCATTACTGTAGCCCTCAAGACACCATATTTTTATTTTTATTTTTGCTTTTTAATTTTATTTTATTGCTGTTTTGCCTGTGTGAGGGTTTTGGATTTTGAAGTTACAGACAGTTGTGCGCTGTCATGTGGGTGCTGGGAACTGAACCGAGGTCTCTTTGGGACATCAGCCAGTACTCTTTACCACCGAGCCATCTCTCCAGCTCTGCCACCGTACTTTTAAAAAGCTTTTTCTGGGCCGATAAGATGGTTCTATTGCTAAAGGCAACAACCCTGAGGACATGGTGACCCCTAGAATACAGAGAGAGAGAGAGAGAGAGAGAGACAGACAGACAGACAGACAGACAGAGACTAGATAAATAAATTAAATTAAAATAAATAAATAAAAGCTTTGTCCAGACTTTGAGATGGCATAGTTGCTCTTGCTGCTAAGCCTGACAACCTGAGTTTGATCTCCAGGATACACATGGTGGAAAAAGAAATGAATCCAAAAAGTTGTCCTCTGACCTCCCCTTGGACATGGCGTACTTGAACACACACACACACACACACACACACACACACACACACATATATAAATGTAGTAAAGAAAAATTTTTAAAAGCCTTTTTAGTTCTTTTACCTTTTTTATTGTCTCCATAACAAAATTATCTTAACTGGGTGGTGGTGGCGCACACCTTTAATCCCAGCACTCAGGAGGCAGAGGCAGGTGCATCTCTGAGTTTGAGGCCAGCCTGGACTACAGAGTTCCAGGACACCCAGGGCTACACAGAGAGACCCTGTCTTGAAAAACAAACAAAAACAAAAACCCTAAAATCATCTTAGAACTGGATCATGGCCTTTTCTCTTCTTACTGCCTCCCAGGTCATAACGCTCACCTCTGAAAGCCAGCATTCTCTTAAATCACAGTCAGGCGCAGCACACTCAGCTACAGTCTTTGTAACTCCAGCCTGTTGTGGAAAATAAGCATAGTCTGCCTACCATAGCTGCTCAGCTCCCTGTCGTAATTCCACTGGACCTGGACATAGATTCCCTCCCTTTCTTTATTTTATGTATATGAGTGCTCTATCTGCACTCATATGTGTGTATGTATGTATTTATGCCAGAAGAGGGCATCAGATCCCATAGAGGTGGTTGTGAGCTGCCATGGGGTTGCTGGGAATTGAACTCAGGACCTCTGGAAGAACAGCCAGTGCTTTTAACTGCTGAGGTGTCTCGGCAGCCCTCTTTTCTCTTCCTTATATTGTGTCACTTTGTGGGGCTGGTGCCCGCCACATTTGTTGCAGAAAGTCTGGTGGCTTTTAGGACCATTCAACATGTTTGTGAGAGTTAGCAGCCAAGGTTTTTTTCTTCTCAGAGAGAGAGAGAGAGAGAGAGAGAGAGAGAGAGAGAGAGAGAGAGAGAGAGAGAGAGAGAGTGAGTCAATAGTGTCACCTAGCTTCAACATTTAATTCAAGACCAGTCTTGTTTATCTATCCCATTGGAACCATTTTGAAGCAAACAGATATCATACCAAGTTGTAAATATTTCACTATGTATCTCTGAAAAGTAGAAGATCACATTCCCAGAACCCACATGATGGCTCAGCAGTTAGGAACACTGGCTGCTCTTACAGAAAATCCAGGTTTGATTTTGAGCACCCGCATGGTGGCTTACAACTCTCTAACTCTAGTTCTAGGGGATCCAATGTCTTCTTCTGACTTCTTTGGGTGCCAGGCATGCATATGGCATACATACATATACAGGCAAAGCACTCATACACATAAAAAACTAAAACAAAACAAAAACTTAAGTATTGAGTTCAGTGGTATCAGATACATTCAAATAGTAATGATAAAAAAATAAATTCATTGATTAGATCAGATATTGCCCCTGCTTATAGCTCTTCATTGGCTTCTCATTTATACTAGTGATACAACCTACATTCCTTATCACAGCGTATAAGTCTTAATGTGTCTGGCCTTTCATCCTCAGTGTAACCCATTTCTTACCTTTTCCTTGTTTATCACTCTCCATTCTGGCATGTTTTTCCTCTTCTCTGACCCCACCAGGATGTTCATGCTTTCTCTTCTTCCCAGCCAACTCTCCCTGCCCTCCATGTGGCAGATTTCATCTTGTCCCTCAATCCTTGGCTCAAACACCATTCCCTGAAGAGAAATTTTATGATCATCTCCCTCCCATTATTTTGTCCTGTGCCTCCCCATTTAGTTCATTCATGACACTGAGTTAGAAATTAGGTACTGCTTGTTTTCTGGTTTTCACTATTCAAATGAGAGGGACCTTTTTCTTTCTTTTTTATTTTATTTTATGTGCACTGGTGTTTTGCCTGCATGTGTGTCTGTGTGAGGGTGTCAGGTCCCCTGCAACTGTAGTTACAGTCAGTTGTGAGACATCATGGGGGTTCTGGGAATTGAACCTTTGGAAGAGCAGCCAGTGCTCTTAACCGTTGAACCATCTCTCCAGCGCCGGAGGAACTTTTTTCTTAATGCCCTTAATACTTAGAAGAGTGTGTAACTTGAAACAGGTGCTGTATAAACGGAAATTGACTGACTGAATGAACCTACTCTCTGGGGACCTTGAACAGAGTATAGAGGACAAGTTACGTTTGGAAGATTAAAGCTTTTTAGTTAGAATGGGTAATGATGTAGGTGAAAATATAAATCTAACATCTTTTGTTTTCTTTATTGCATTAATGCCCTATTTCAGGCTGCCTTTGATATTAGTTGGGAACAAATCTGATTTGGTGGAATATAGTAGTATGGAAACCATCCTTCCTATTATGAACCAATATACAGAAATAGAAACCTGTGTGGAGGTATGTCTCATGGGAAGGGGGGATTATGTGGGATGGAATAAATTTTCTATTCTTTGTGAAGTCATATAAACCAAATAAAACAGAGAATTTAAAAGTTTTCTTCATAAGCTCTATGTTTCTTTATAAGTTGGTACTGTCTACAAAGGAAAATTTATTTTTCAGTTTCTTCAAGGAATCTTACTCTTACCTTACTGGCTTTCTTTTTTTCTGCTAAGCCAAGTGGATGTAGATGTAGTAAGAGAAAATGAGCAAAACTCCTGGGAGTGGAAGGGATTCCGAAGGAGGAATATCCTATATTGACACTTTAAAAATTGTTTTTAGCTATCATAATTGATTTCAGAGTATAAAACTGAAAACTTTTATTTTTTATTTTATTTTTTTAGTGTTCAGCAAAAAACCTGAAGAATATATCAGAGCTCTTTTATTATGCACAGAAAGCTGTTCTTCATCCTACAGGGCCTCTGTACTGCCCAGAGGAGAAAGAGGTAACCCCAGGCTGTGTTCTGTGGGCCTGAGTGATGCAGTGTGGTCATGGGCAATAGTGATGTTTAGCTTTTTTTTTTTTTAATTTTTAAAAATTATTTATTTATTTATTTATTTTATTTTTCTATTATCAGCTTGATACAGTATAAATTCTTATCCTAATAGTGAAGTGTTTCATTGAGGCTTGCCCAGTATTTGAGTAAAACCAAATCTTATTATAAGCTACAGTCATCTGTTTAGCTTTTAATAAAGATGAAGCTATTGAAATTGAATTGTGGGCAGGGTGGTGGTGGCGCATGCCTTTAGTCCCCATACTTAGGAGGCAGAGCCAGGTGGATCTCTATGAGTTCGAGGCCAGCCTGGTCTAGAGCGAGATCCAGGGCAGGCACCAAAACTACACGGAGAAACCGTGTCTCAAAAACCAAAAAAAAAAAAGAAAAGAAAAGAAATTGAATTGTGTTGCTTATTAAATTGTTAAATTGAGTGTTCTGGTTTAGCGACACTGCCACTGACATTGTGTCTTCATAGAGTTTCCAGTTTAAGTCTTCTTAGATAGTACCACTGACACACAGCACTGGCGACACTCACAGAGCAGCCAAGACTCAATTCTTTCCTCACTGTGCAACTATCAATCTGTGAACTTTCCCCTTCATTTTCTATTGATTTATTTTATGAGGTGGATGTATGCCATGGCTTGCATAGAGGTCAGAGGACAACTTGTGGAAATCAGTTCTTTCTTTCCACTCTTTGGGTCAGATGTCAGGCTTGGTAGCAAGTATTCTTTACCCATTAATCCATCTATCTCATCAGCCCTGACAGTCTGTGAATCTAAGCAAAAACTTGGGTAGTGATTTTGTTTGTTTGGTTTCAGTAATTGATCTCAGGGCTCTGTGCATAGTAAGTGAATATGCTACCCACCCCTGAGCTACATTCTCAGACCTCTTATAATTTTTTGTCCTGGGTACATGTGATGTATTCTGGATATACTTTCATAGGTAAGAAATACAGTAATTCCATTGAGAAATACCCAGAATCTAATAAAATTTTGCAATAGATAAAAAACTGATTTTTTTTTTAAAGATAACGTGACACAAAGCTCACCTCTTTCATGCATACAATTAAGTGAGTTTTAGTATATTCAGAAAGGGACCTACCTCTGACCTAGCTCCACTGCCTTATATACTTCCCCAGAGAAACCCTGTGGCCATTAGCAGTCACTCCTCAGCTCCCTTTGTCCCTCCTGGATGGTCACTGACAGTGGAGGCACCAATGAATAGCTTTTATTTCTCTCTTCTTTCACCAGCACTGTGTTCAAGGTTCACTCATGCTGTAGTGTGTATCAGTATTTAATTTCTTCTAGTTAAAAAAAAATGTCATCGTATGGAAGAAGCAACTCTTGATTTCTTTATGTTTTGACGTCTACTGAAGTAGTTTCTTCCTTTTGACTGTTGTGAATGGGCTGTTGTTAACTTGTTCACATATAATTTTTTCAATTTTTTTTTCTTGAGACACCTGTTTTCAGTTCTTTTCCATCTGTGTGTAGCATTGGTGTTGCTGAGTAACAGGACTAGTGTAAGTTTAACTAAGGGAGGAACCACCACTCTTCCCACAGTGGCAGGAAATTCTGTCCATTCCCACCTGTCATGTATAAAGATCCAATTTTTGTTTGTTTCGCTTTCTTTTGTTTTGTTTTCCGAGACAGGGTTTCTCTGTGTAGCCCTGGCCTTCCTGGAACTCACTCTGTAGACCAGGCTGGCCTTGTACTCACAGAGATCCACCTGCCTCTGCCTCCGGAATGCTAGGATTAAAGGTGTGTGCCAGCACTCCATCTCTGTTTCTTGCTCTGTCTCTCTCCCCGCATCCTCTCATTCTCTTGTATCCCGGAGTTTGTTTATATGATGTATAGCTGACGATGACCTAGAGCTTCTGATTCTCCTACCTTTCTTTCCCAAATGTTAAGATTACTGGTATTCACTGCCATACCCAGATGAAATTTCCAACTTATTTACATCTTTGCAGCAGTCATTTATGCTTTTGGTCTTTTGGTTTATTACAGTCATCCTAGAAAATACCACTTTAGAGGCTGGAGAGATGGATCATCATTTAAGTGCACTAACTGCTCTTCCAGAGGACCCGGGTTCAATTCCTAGCTAACAACGGTCTAACTCCCAAGATCTGACAGCCACACACATCACACACAGACATACATACAGGCAAAATACCAATGCACATAAAATAAAATAATAATAAAATTTTAAAAAGAAACATCACTTTATTTCATTGTAATTTTAATTTATATTACCCTGATGGCTAATGATTTTAAACAATTTTTTAAAAACTTTTTAAATTTGTTTTTATCTTCTGTGCATTGGTGCTTTGCCTTCACTTCATGTATGTCTAGGTGAAGGTGTCATGTCCCCTGGACCTGGAGTTAAGTGGAGTTACGACAGCTGTGAGCCACTGTGTGGGTGCTGGGAGTTGAACTGGAAGAGCAGTCAGTGCTCTTAACCGCTGAGCCAGCGCTTCAGCCCCTTAAACAATGTTTTTATATGCTCATTTATGTATCTACTTTGGCAAAATATCTACTCAAGGACCTATGCCCATTTTTAAGTTAGATTAATTTTTACTTTATTTTATATTATTTTGGTTTTTTGAGACAGGGTTTCTCTGTGGGAGCCTGTCCTGTCCTAGAACTCACTCTGTAGACCAGGCTGGCCTCGAACTCACTGAGATCTACCTGCCTATGCCTCCCAAGTGCTGGGATTAAAGGCATGCATCACCACTGCCTGCCTTCATTTTATTTTTTAAGATTTATTTATGTATTCTGTGTTCTGTCTGCATGTATGCTTGGATGCCAGAAGAGGGCACCAGATCTCATTATAGATGTTTGTGAGCCATCATGTGGTTGCTGTGACTAGAACTCAGGACCTCTGGAAGAGCAGCCAGTGCTCTTAACCTCTGAGCCATCTCTCCAGCCCTACATTAATTTTTATTGAGGTATTTTTTAAAAACAATTTTAGATTTACTTATTATTTTATGTGTATGAGTATTTTGCCTGCATGTATGTATGTGTACCATGTGCATGCATGGTGCCTGAGAAGGTTAGAAGAGGATGTCAGATCCCGTGTAACTGGATCATTGTGAGCCAGTGTGGTGTGCTGGGAATCAAACCTGGGTCCTCTGTAAAAGCAACAAGTGCTCTTAACTGCTGAGCCAACTCTTCAACCCTGAGGGTTTTTGTTTTGTTTTGTTTTTTTGGTCTCACTGTGTAGCTCTCTCTGTCCTGGAACTCACTCTGTAGTATCTGTCTGCCTCTGCCTTCCCAATGCTAGGATTAAAAGTGAAATAAAATTTTGGAGGGCTTGAAGGACGGCTCAGCAGTTAAGGGCATTTCTTTGTCTTCCAGAAGTCCTGAGTTTGGATTCTGGTGTCTGCATCCTTATCTTTTTCAGGTACTCACATATATGTGGCATGTAGACAGGTAAACACACAGAAATAAATCTAAAGATACATAAAAATTTGCAGTTTATAATATTGTTGAGTAGTTGGAAAATTGAAACCCCCTAGCCAAACTTGGCTTTTGTACAACGTATGAGCTATGAATACATTTTATGTTTTTGTTTTTGTTTTTTTTCTGAGACAGGGTTTCTCTGTGTAGCTTTGGAACCTGTCCTGGATCTCGCTCTGTAGACCAGGCTGGCTTCTGCCTCCTGAGTGCTGGGACTAAGAACGCGCACCACCACCACCACCACCACCACCACCACCACCACCACCTGGCCATTTTGTGTATTTTTAATTATTGACAAAAATGAAAAGGAAGTGTGTTTTGTGATATGTCATTGTGATATGTATTACATTGGCATAGCAGCCATTGTTTGTTTAGATCTGTGGCCCTGTGAGTGGTTTGAGCAGTGCTGCAGTTTAGTCCTGTCAGCCCCACTGCTGCCTAGAGTGCCACTTACTCCTGTGTGCTGTGACACTTCCCAAGTGCCACATCCCGTTCCAGGACAAGACAGATGGCAAGGAGATTTTCAGGAGCAGAGCACTTACAGCTCATAAACCCGGGCTTCAGATGCAGCAGTGTTTTTCAAGCTTTGATACAAGTTGAAGGAAATTTCCATGTTTTCATAGTCCATCTAACTCAATAGTTGATTTTCTTCCAGATCTCTAACTGGAACTGATGAATCTGCAGTGTAGTCATATGGGGGTGAAAAAAAAAGATGCCAAGGAAAGAGTCTAATACAGCTCTATAGATGCCTTTCAAGTCATGGATTTTCCTAATTAAAATCATGTTTGTAGGGCTGGTGAGATGTCTCATTGCATAAAGGCCCTTGCCACTAAGCCTGTCAGCCTGAGGTCAATTCCTGGGACCTGCATGCTGGAAGGAGAGAACCAACTTTTGAGGCTTGTCCTTTGACCTCCATGCACGTGCTGTGGCACAGTCATGCTCCCCCTCCCAAAGAAATAAAGATAATTAAAAAAAAAAAAAAAACATATTGTGCAGCTATATGTGCTGGCACACACTTTTAATCCCAGCACTAGGGAGGCAGAGAAAGGAGGAGCTCTGAGTTTGAGGCCAGTCTGGTCTACATAGCAACCACATAGAGAGACCCTGTCTCAAAGAAAAACAACAACAAAAAAAGCTAAAGCATGGTATGCGTGTATCAGTATTTGACAATAGAGATCGCTACAAAAAAAAAGTCATTGCAGATCAGCAGTGATGGATAAGCATTTACAGCTGATCTTCCAGTAGAAAACACTAACTTTGAACTCCAAGTTAGTAAAATTCGATCCCTTCAGGAGAATCTGTTTGTTTGTTTGTTTGTTTGTTTGTTTGTTTGTTTGTTTGTTTGAGACAGGATCTCTCTCAGTAATCCTGGCTGCCCTAGAACTCGATCTGTAGATAAGGCTAGCCTCAAACTCAGAGATTCATCTACCACAGGAATACACCACCACCTCCCTGGAAATTCTATTTCCTTTTTTTTCCAGACAGGGTTTCTCTGTGTAGCCCTGGTTTCCTGGAACTCACATTGTAGACCAGACTGGCCTCAAGACTCACAGAGATCCTCCTGCCTCTGCCTCCTGAGTGCTGGGATTAAAGGTATGTGCCACCACTACCCAGTGAATTCTATTTTCTTTTTTTTTCTTTTTTTCTTTTTTTTTTTGGTTTTTCGAGACAGGGTTTCTCTGTGTAGCTTTGCGCCTCTCCTGGAACTCACTTGGTAGCCCAGGCTGGCCTCGAACTCACAGAGATCCGCCTGGCTCTGCCTCCCGAGTGCTGGGATTAAAGGCGTGCGCCACCACCGCCCGGCGAATTCTATTTTCTTTAGTGACTAAATTACAAAATTGTATCACTTGTTACTACATTAACATTTTAAGTGTTGTCAGTAAAAAGGGAATTCATGCTATGTAAATAAAAACCACATGTTATCTGGATTTTGCATATTTGACTCCAAAGCTTAAAATATTCCTATGTTGTCTTGACAGAAAAATAATTAGTCTTGAGTTATCCCTCAATCTCACCATGGTTTCTCATTTTTATTCTTAATTTATGATTCCTTAAGGTGTTGTTTTTTTTTTTTTTTTTTTTTTTGGGTTTTTTGGTTTTTCGAGACAGGGTTTCTCTGTGTAGCTTCTCGCCTTTCCTGGAACTCGCTTTGGAGACCAGGCTGGCCTCGGACTCACAAAGATCCACCTGGCTCTGCCTCCCGAGTGCTGGGATTAAAGGCGTGCGCCACCACCACCCGGCAAGTTTTTTAAAATTATCTTTAACCTGGTGTTTCCTAGACAGGGTTTCTCTGTGTAGCCCTGGTTGTCCTGGAGCTCACCGTAGATTGCTGGGGTTGAAGATGTGTGCCACTACCACCTTAGTTTATTCTGAATTCTTTAACTGTTGCTCTGTTCTTAGGCCTATTATTAGTTCTGCTAATCTGCTGATCCCCTGCCCTTCCCTCAGTCACTGAATAAAGCCATTCAGTTCTCAGGTATATCTAATAAATAAAATACCATACAAAATTTTAAACTTTTAGACTATATATTGTTTTATATGTGTATAAGCTTTAAGTCTAAGCTTTATTAGAATTTTTTTTGGGGGGGAGCTTGCCTCAAAAAATGTAATAATAGTACCATGCCGGTGACTTTATTCACAGCACTCAGGAGGCAGAGGTAGGTAGATCTCTGTGAGTTCAAGGCCAGCCTGGTCTACAGAGTGAGTTCCAGGACAACCAGGGCTATGTAGAGAGATTCTGTCTCAACAAAACAAAACAACAAAAAAAGAATTTTTCTTTTGGGGGCCGGAGAGATGGCTAAGAGGTTAAGAGTGTGAACTACTTGCTGGGCGGTGGTGGCACACGCCTTTAATCCCAGCACTCGGGAGGCAGAGCCAGGCGGATCTCTGTGAGTTCACGGTCAGCCTGGTCTACAAAGTGAGTTCCAGGAAAGGCGCAAAACTACACAGAGAAACCCTGTCTCGAAAAACCAAAAAAAAAAAAAAAAAAGAGTGTACTACTCTTGCAGAGGACCTGAGTTCAGTGCCCAGCACTCACATGTAGTGTTTCACAACTGCCTATAACTGTAGCTCCAGGGGGATCCGACACCTCTGGCCTCTAAGAGCACCCACACTCAAGTGCATATACTCATACACAGGCAAATACACACGATTAAAAATAAAAAAATAAAAATTTTTAAAAACTTTGTTTTGCACACACACACACCCGCCTTATTTGTGTATACGTACACAAGTGTGTGTGTGTGTGTGTGGGGTGAATATAGAGGTCAGAGGATAGCATGTGGGAGTTGGTTCTCTTCTTTCCACCGTGTTTGTCCTGATGATCTAACTCGGGTCATTGGGCTAATAGGCAGGCTAAGCCATTTTGCCAGCCCCAAATTTTGCAATTCAGTTTCATATTACAATCACAACTGTTACCATTACCATTTTTATCTGGGTAATCGTAGGAATGACATTATAAATTAATGAATATGCTTTTTCATCCCGCATCTTGTTCTCTGATTCAAATGGGTTGTAAGACTCTACCTCCAGGAACTATATGTAAAACATAATAAGTACTCTTTATGACAAAGCTGTATTGAAAATGACCTTAAGGAGATTATTGCAGTATGTATTGAATATGACATACTCTTGCTGAGAGAGGGTATAGGAATGAATCTACCTCCAAGTTTAAATAAACTTCAGGAATCTTCCTCCAGGTTTGATGGTACACACCTTTAATCCCAGCTCTTGGGAGGCAGAGGCAGGCGGATCTCTGAGTTCAAAGCCATAGGTTCAGTCCTCTGTACTTAAAAAAATGTAAATGGCTTGGCTTTAGTTCCTTTCTCTGTGTTATCAGTTTTTGATGTTAAATAAAAGTTATCAGAAGCTTTCTCAGTATTATTTGTGAAAATTGTATTTTAAATTATTTTGTTTCTTTTCTCGCTGTTGTATAGATGAAACCAGCTTGTATAAAAGCCCTCACTCGTATATTTAAAATATCTGATCAAGATAATGATGGCACTCTGAATGATGCTGAACTCAACTTCTTTCAGGTAACTGTCTTGAGCTTCAGATTAACAGTATGCCACTAAGCAACCTGTTCTCTTATCTGTAAGACTATGACATCCAACTATTAAATCTTAAAATATGAAAAGCCTATTATGCCTAGGAACTGAGACTTTTTGATAGTTTGAGGTTGTGGTATTCAGTGGGTGTATGAAGAATGACACACTGTAAATCACTGTGATTTCTGAATTTTATATTATGTGACCACACAAAGACTTTGTTTCTCAAACAGAGTGAGGAGTGCTGGAGGTTTCTTTGTTGACATACATAATTTTCTTTCTTTCATAACATACTTCACTTAAATAATAGGAAATAGAGATGACATTTACTTGTTTCTTTGGGTTGTAGCACTTTGGTTTTGTAGACTAACACTGTTTTATATTATTTGTGGATTTATATTCTGGTTTGTTTTAAAATTTATTTTATTTTATGTTTTTGCTAGAGAATTTGTTTCAACACTCCTTTAGCTCCTCAAGCTCTGGAAGATGTCAAGAATGTGGTTAGAAAACACTTAAGTGACGGTGTGGCTGACAGTGGGTTGACGCTGAGAGGTAGGGAATGGGTTCTTCATCACTTTCTCCCCAGGTGCTGGGTGTTCACCTAGGGCCTTACTCATTAATCATATTTCTAGCCCATTTCCCAACCTTCTAAATTTAATATTTCAAATAGCATTATTTATACATTAAGGAAATGTTAGTATTGGTGAGAGATTATTATCTACTGTCAGTGTAAATTAGAGGTAGGGAAATTGGTTAGATCAGATATGCAGACAGTCATATGAGGGAAAGATATACATGTAACAAACATCTTAGTACTCTTAAGCCATCTTTAGGCAAAAATTACTTCTAGGGACTGGGTGTATGAGTCAGATTTACCAGTTATAGTGTTCCTTGTTGAGTATATTGCTGAGTTATGGTTTAATAAATGGTGAAGTAAAACCCAGACTTTTCCGTTATAGAAGTAAGCGAGGGGACTGGTACACCATTCTCATTTGTTTTCATCATGTAGCTCTGGCTGTCATTGTGCTCCTTGAGAAGTAACTGTCCCTTTTGACCACTGCTTGCTCTTGCAGAGCTGCGTGTTTATGGGAAATGAGTCTGAAATGAGCCTTCAGACACACGAGACCTCTTGTTCCTCAGTGTGAAACTAGTACACGAGTTCTCACAAATCCAGCTCACGTTGTATGCTTTCCTCCCTGCCACAGTTAACTCTTCACACCAACTGTATTTACTGATTTACTTTATTTCAGGTTTTCTCTTTTTACATACACTTTTTATCCAGAGGGGGAGGCATGAGACTACTTGGACTGTACTTCGACGATTTGGTTATGATGATGATCTGGATCTGACGCCTGAGTATTTATTCCCCCTGTATGTACCTCAGCTTTCTAATTTATTTTACTTGCCAAGTATCTTTAAGTTTTGTTTAATTTATGCATAGTTTTTAAGTGCCTTGTGATTAATTAGAATTATAGGCATTTTCTCAACTTTAGTACTCTGAACATTTTGGACCAGAGAGTTTTTTGAGTCTCTCTATTATGTAGCTCTGGCTGTCCGGGAACTCACTCTGTAGACCAGGTTAGCCTAGAACTCAAGAGATCCGCCTGACTCTGCCTCTGTCTCCCAAGTGCTGAGATTAAAGGCATGTGCCACCACACCCGCCAGAAAATCCTTGATTGTGGATATTGCCTTGTCCTCTCCCCTCTAGGATGGTGAGCAGAACCGTAAATGACAGTAGCATCTCTTCTTTCAGTTGTGATGAGCAAAATGTCCTCTCATAAGCAAAATTGTCCATAGTTGAGAGCCAGTACTTAATATAGCACAACATAATAAGCACTTTTCTTTTTGGTTTTTTGAGACATGGTTTCTCTGTGTAACAGCTCTGGCTGTTTTGTAGACCAGCTCGCTTTGTAGAGTAGACTGGCCTTGAACTCACGGAGATCCACCTGCCTCTGCCTCCCAAATGCTGGAGTTAAAGGTGTGCACCACCACCACCTGGCTACTTTTCTTTATCTATTTATTCACTTATTTGAATTTTTGTTGTTGTTGTTGTTGTTTTAAGATGGGTTCTCACTGTGTAGACCAGGCTGGCCTTTAACTCATAGAGATCTGCCTCCCTTTGCTTTTTAAGTGTTGGGATTACAGAGTTGTGCCACCGTACTCAACCTTACAAATCTTTAAAAAAAACTTTTATTGAGAACAGAGGGAAAAAAGATACTGGGTAATCATAGTTTTAGAGTCAAAAGATGACAAAAATTGAACCTTTTCCCCCTCCTTTATTATTTCTTCTTCACTTCTATAGCTTGTTTTTAGTTCACATTAAGTATTTTTTCCTAAACAACTGATGTATGTGTAGTTATTTTCCTTTGATAATGCTGTTTGAATCTTATGTATTTAAATGTGGGTTCAGTGATGCCCTCCCAGAAGAGACTGCCTGGTCTTGGGTGCCTCTTCTCTCTTTTTGAGAATTATGGTCTGTCATAATTGGGTTTTGACATCTTCTGGCCTCTCTTTCTTACCTTTTAGTTATATATTACCTTCAGGGTGACATTTCTCTGTTTAAGAATTGCACCTCCAGCCAGGCGGTGGTGGCACACACCTTTAATCCCAGCACTTGGGAGGCAGAGTCAGGAGGATCTCTGTGAGTTTGAGGCCAGCCTGGTCTACAGAATGAGTTCCAGGACAGCCAGGGCTGTTACACAGAGAAACCTTGTCTCAAAAAAACAAAAACAAAAACAAACCAAAAAAAGGGTAATAATTGGGGGCTGGAGTGAAGACTTCAGGTAAGAGCACTGACTGCTCTTCCAGAGTGTCCTGCTTTGAGTCCCAGCGCCCACATGGTGGCTCACAACCATCTGCTCTAATTCCAGTTCCAGGGGATCTGATGCCTCTTTTAACCTCTATGGGCACCAGACATACACATGGTGCAGACACATGAAGGCAAACTATCCATTCAAATAAAAAAATTGTTGGTTGTGGTAACATAAACACCTATAACCCCAGGGCTAGGGTCGGGTGAGGTGGAGGGAAGAGTGTCACGGGGCTTGCTGGCTGCCAGAGTTGCTCCAGGTTCAGTCAGAAACCATGTCTCAAAAGAATGAAATTCACTCTGTAGACCAGGCTGGCCTTGAACTCACAGGATCCATCTGCCTCTGCCTCCCAAGTTGTGGGATTAAAGATGTGTGCCACCACTGCCTGGCTCATTACTCTCTTAAGAAGTGGCTTTTCAGGGCTGGAGAGATGGCTCAGGGATTAAGAACTGGTGCTGCTCCTTCAGAGAACCTGAGTTCAGTTCCCAGCAGTTACATTAGGTGGCTCATAACTGCCTGTAACTTCTACTCCATGGAATCGTAACATTCACTTCTGGCCTCTGCAGGTTCCTACATTCATGTGCACATACCCACATACAGACACACACCTTGTCCTATAAAGGCCCTTTGTGGTTCACTTCCCACTTGAACATGATTCCTTAGAATTAAGGAGCTGTAAGTATAACAAAGCCAAAAAAAAAACCTAATAGTGCAGAAGAGGGGAACTCTGATGCAGTGTTAATGGCAGCACAAATGAGTACATCATTGTGGAAATAACAAGGAGGTTCCTCAGAAACCTAAGAGTGAAGTTTTATATGACCCAGCGTTCCCACCACTGATGTTGTATGTAACGGAAATGGAATCATCATTTCCTTGTTTACTGCAACCCTGATCATAAAGAGCCACAACACAGTAACTTGTGGGTGAATAAACAGTCCTTTTTTCCCCCCTAAAGATTTATTTATTTATTATGTATACAGTGTTCTGTCTGCACGTATCCCTGCAGAAGAGGGCACCAGATCTCATTACAGATGGTTGTGAGCCACCATGTGGTTGCTGGGAATTGAACTCAGGACCTTTGGAAGGGCAAGCAGTGTTCTTAACCTCTGAGCCGTCTCTCCAGCCCCGAATAAACAGTTCTTTAAAAGTATGGCTGGGTAGCTCAGCAAATACAGGTGCTTCTCATGAAAGCCTGCTTAGTGAGTTCAAACCTCAGAAGCCACATAAAGTTGAAAGGATAGAACTGATTTCACAAAATTACCTTCTGACCTCCACCACCCACACTCAACATACACACACAGTAATAATAAATAATTAAAGTGCTATATGAATATAATTCCTTAATGGAATGTTTATTTGGACATAAAAAAAAGGATGAAAAATTATTTATTTACTTATTTATTGGTTTTTCAGGACAGGGTTTCTCTGTGTAGCCCTGGCTGTCCTGAAATTCACTCTGTAGATCAAGCTGGCCTTGAACTCACTGAGATCCACCTGCCTTCTGAGTGCTGGGTTTAAAGGCGTTGTACCACCACCACCACCACCACCACCCCCACTCCCCCCCCCCCCCCCCCCCCCGGCTATTGTTCTTAACTGTTGACCCATCTCTCTAACCCCAAAAGGATGGATGGCATCTTGTTATCTGTGGCACGGTGAATAGAACTTGGGGGTACTAAGTTCAGTGAAATAGGCAGACACAGAAGACAGATGTATGTCCTTACTCATTTGTAGTTGCTTCATTATTTGATCATGAAGTGAGAGGAGAAGAAAATGAATGGACAGAAGTTATTTATGAGCATCAACATGTAGTGCTATGAGGAAGAAATTCTGATGTCTATATAGCATGGTAGTTAACTATAGTTTGTAATAATTATACATTTCAAAGTCACTGGAGAGAAGATGTCTAAAGGGGCTAGCACTGTAGACAAGATAGTGTGTGAGAAGATAGAAGTGTTAATTACTATGGTTTTATCATTATATTTTCTATACAGGTAAGATTTTTTAATTTTTTTCCTCACTATGTAGCCCTTACTGGCCTAGAACTCACTATGTAGACCAGGCTAGCCTTGAATTCAAGCGATCTTTCTACCTGTCGTCTTCCTCAATGCTGGTCTTAAAGGTGTGCGCCTTTACACTTAGCATCAGATATGAATTCATAATACTGTATTCTGTAAATAAACACAAATGTTCCATGGCAATTTTCTTAGTCAGGGTTTCTATTTGCTGTGATGAGACCCTGTGTCCAAAGCAACAATTCATCTTCAATGGAAGTCAGGACGTGAACTCAAGAATGACAGGATCCTGGAGGCAGGAACTGATGCAGAGGCCATGGAGGAGTGCTGCTTACTGGCTTGTTCCCCATGGCTTGCTCAGCCTGCTTTCTTACAGAACTCAGGACCACCAGCCCAGGAGTGGCCTTACCCATGATGGACTGGGCCCTCCCCCATCAATCCCTAATTAAGAAAATTCCCTACAGTCTTGCCTACACCTGATCTTATGGAAGCATTTTCTCTATTGAGGCTTCCTCATCTCCAGTAACTATTGTGTCAAATTGTCATAAACCATCTAGCACATCTGAAAATAAAAATTAGTTAGGCTTGGTGGTACACTCCTTTCATCTCAGCACTTGGGAGTCCGAGACAGTGTTCAGAATGAAAGGAAAGTATCAGCTCAGCACTCCCACCACCAAGTTCTCAGCACAAAGATTTATTTTCCCCCTTGGGGAAAAAGGACAGAGATAAGAGACAAAGACAGGAGATGGAGGAAGAGGGGGAAGGGGAAGAGAAGGGAAAAGGGGCTGGGGTATTTGTTCCAGAGGACAGAGGACTGCCTCTGGATAGAGGGGGCAGACATGGCACATAGGAAAATGGCAGTTTATAAAGGTACAGGGGAAAACCCATGTTAGGATGGAGTATCTAATTTTAATTGGGCATGCTAATGAGGTGAGCCGAAGGGGGCTTCGGATTGCTGGACTTCAGTACTTTGATAGCTGGACCTTGGTAGTGGGCCTCAGGAGGAGGAAGTAGAGGATAGAAGGACCTTGGTGACTAGCTTTAGCAATGTAATCTAGTGGTTTTTAGCAAGGCAGAGGGAATGGAGAAGGGTAAGGCCTGCCAGAACCACATGCTGGAGTGAGCTAGTATCCCTTCACAGAGCCCACAGTCATTTTGATCTGTGTAGTTCCAGGCCAGCCTTGTCTTAATTTTGACATCCTGTCTCAAAAACAAATGAACAAATTTAAAAGTCCAAAGCATTAAATAAACAAAAATAATTTTTAAAAATTCTAAAGTAGGAAGGATGTTTTGTTTTTGTCTTTCTAGCACCTAACTCATTGATTGCATTTGACATTTGTTAAATACTATCTCTGTTATTATTTCAACTCATTACAATGTTGCCATTAATATTAAGCCCATAGTTGTGATTTAAACCATTGAATATAATTTTTTTTCTTTGTTTTGGTTTGTTTTTTTTGTTTTGTTTTGTTTTTTGGTTTTTTCGAGACAGGGTTTCTCTGTGTAGCTTTGTGCCTTTCCTGGAACTCACTTGGTAGCCCAGGCTGGCCTCGAACTCACAGAGATCCGCCTGGCTCTGCCTCCCAAGTGCTGGGATTAAAGGCGTGCGCCACCACTGCCCGGCTTGAGAATTTATATATTTTTTAAAGATTTATTTATTCATGTATGTTATGTATATGAGTGCTTTGTTTTCATCCATACCAGAAGAGGGAATCAGATCCCATTACAGATGGTTGTGAGCCACTATGTGGTCCTGGGAATTGAACTCAGGACCTCGAAAGAGCAGTCAAATGCTTTTAACTGCTTAACCACCTCTCCAGCCCTGAGCATACTTTCATAAATACATAATCTACATGCCTGGCAATGATGGCACATGCCTTTAAACCCAGCACTTGGGAGGCAGAGGCAGGTGGATCTCTGTGAGTTCAAGGCCAGCCTGGTCTACAAAGCGAGTTCCAGGACAGCCAAGGCTGTTACACAGAGAAACTCTGTCATAGAAAAATTAAAAAATTACGTGTGTGTGTGTGTGTGTGTGTGTGTGTATAAAATCTGCTAAAAAATGAAAAATTCATGAAGACTTAGAACTAGAAAACCTTTATGTTCGTTACCTACACTCAGTCCTTCCTCATCTAATACTGGCCATTTCTTGTTCTTCTTTCTGCATATTATATTGTACCCACCTGTACATTTGTTTATATATAATAGGGTAAGAATTCAATAATGAAAGTATAAAATCTGCCAGTCATAGTGACACACGCTTTAATTCCAGTGTTTGGGAGGCAGAGGCAGGTGGATCTCTGTGAGTTCCAGGCCAGCCTGGTCTATAAGAGCTAGTTCCAGGACAGCCAGAGCTACACAAAGGAAACAAACAACAACCAAAACAACTGTCTTTTTATCTGTGTGCTGGGCATGAGCTGAGGTTCTCGTGTTTTTATGACAAGCATTTACTGACTGAGATAGCTCGCCAGCCCTACCTTTAATAATCATTTATTTATTTGTGTGTGTGTCATATGTGTGCATTTGGCTTATATGTGTGTATATGTTTATGTATGATGGCAGGTGTGTGCCATGCTACATGTTTGGAGATCAGGGAACAACTTTTTTTTTAATTAAAATATATTTTTTGGTTTTTTAGTACATTTATTTATTTATTTAGTTGGTTGGTTGGTTGGTTAGTTAGTTAGTTAGTTAGTTAGTTAGTTAGTTAGGGTGAGCAGGGGATTACAGATCTTTTGGCCCCTGTTTTGTTGTTGTTGTTGTTGTTTTCTTTTTTGTTGTTGTTTTTTTTTCCCCAAGACAGGGTTTCTCTGTATAGCTTTGAAGCCTGTCCTGGATCTCACTCTGTAGACCAGGCTGGCCTCGAACTCACAGAGATCTGCCTGCCTCTGCCTCCAGAGTGCTGGGATTAAAGGCGTGCGCCACCACCGCCTGGCTGTTGTTTTCAGAACAAGATTTCTCTGTAGCTCTGGCTATCCTGAACTCACTCTGTAGACGAGGCTGGCCTCAAACTTAGAGGTTCACCTGCCTCTGCCTCCTGAGTGCTGGGACCAAAGACAATCACTACCTGGTTGGCCCCCGTTTTTTTTTGTTTGTTTGTTTGTTTTGTTTTGTTTTTCGAGACAGGGTTTCTCTGTGTAGCTTTGCGCCTTTCCTGGAATTCACTTTGGAGACCAGGCTGGCCTCGAACTCACAGAGATCCGCCTGGCTCTGCCTTCCGAGTGCTGGGATTAAAGGTGTGCGCCACCACCGCCCGGCTAAGGCCCCCGTTTTTTTTAAAAATGGATATCATGGATTCAGATTTCGGTTGTCAGGCTTGCTCAGCAAGTGTTTTTAGCTTCTAAGTCAACTCCTGGCTCCTTTTAAAATTTTCTTTTGTTGGGGGCTGGAGAGATGGCTCAGCAGTTAAGAGCACTGACTGCTCTTCCAGAGGCCTAGGGTTCAATTCCTGGCACCCCTGTGGCAGCTCACAACTGTCTATTTGTAACTCCAGGATCTGACACCCTCACATAGTCATACATGCAGACAAAACACCAATATACATAAGATAAGAATAAATAAGTTATTTTAAAAATGTTTTTTCTTTTGTTTTTTGAGACTGGGTCTGATGTACAGGCTGGCTGAAGATTCCCTTGAATGCTTGATCTTCCTGCCTCCACCTCTTGAGTGCTTGGATTATAGACATATGCTATTACCCCCAGTTTATGTTGTTCTGGGAATCAAGCTGAGGGCTTTGTGCATAGACAAGCATCTACCACTTGAGCCACATTCCATCCTATAACCAGAATTTGTAAAGTTGTTATTTCAATCTGCCCTAATAATATTTAGGAAAAATATGTATATGTCTCTTTGGAATGAACATTATTAATAATTCTTCTGAGGAATGCCATAACGACCCCAGAGACTTTTCCCTGAGAATTTCTATATGACTTTGGAGATTTCTTTGTTCATGCTATTATCCCACAAAAATACTAATTTCAATCTTTTTATTTATTTCTCAGGTTAAATTTTAATATTTGAGTAATGATTTATTCTTAAATTTTTTTTCATCAACAGGCTAAAAATACCTCCTGATTGTACTACTGAATTAAATCATCATGCATATTTGTTTCTCCAAAGCACCTTTGACAAGCATGATTTGGTAAGCCTTCGCCTGCAATTTTCTAAAGTACACAGTCAAATATTTTTGTATGGGTGATTTTTCCTTTATTCCTTGAGCTGCCCAGTGTTTATGATATGTCATCCAAACTTTAAGCTTTTAAATTCAGTGATTTTATTTTATTTTATTTTTTAGAACGAAAAAGTCTTTTTTTCCAGTAAGTCTACTGGAAAGTGTTCTCAAAGCATAGCTTTACTAGACTAGGTAGCTTGTTTGGAGATTTTTCTCTCGGGATCTGAATGTTATGTTACTTCCTTATGTGTCTTCAGGACAGAGACTGTGCTTTGTCACCTGATGAACTTAAAGATTTATTCAAAGTTTTTCCTTACATACCTTGGGGACCAGATGTAAATAACACAGTCTGCACAAATGAAAGAGGCTGGATAACCTACCAGGGATTCCTTTCCCAGTGGACGTGAGTATCGAGCTCACCTCTTTGCTCTAGAGTCACGATTCCTTTTCCATTATGGTGGTGTTGACTTGTTATTTTGTGTGTCTGTTAAGTTTGAGAAATCCTTTCTTCCTAGTTTCCTCTAAGCAGCATGTCTCGTGAGATGAACTGTGGAGGTTTCGTAAGGTTTTCAAGAAGGGGCTGTTTTCTTCTCATGATGTTGTAGGAAATAATAGCATTATATCGAAATGAAACTAAATTCTGTACTTTTTGTTTGATAAGAAAATTGGAGCTGCTGTTACTATTTCAGCAAGTGGGGAGAAGCACCGGAGTTGGCATTCTGTGTTTTAAGTGATTTTTAATTAATTCTCTATAAAAGTTAATGAGGATATGTCTAAAATCTACTCAGAGCATGGTTGGCATTGTGCCAAGACCATTAGGGAATTCTCTGTTCTTACAAGATGTCATCATTACTTTAACATTGCTGAGAAAAACTTCTTTTTCTTTCTATAGAGGAGGTAGATGTGTTGAGGAAAACCAGGCTCCACCTCAAGGAAGGGCACCTGAGGCAGACTTTTCAACATCCTCTCTCTCTCTTTCCCTCTTCTCTGTACCACCACTCTCCCCTCTCTGTCTCTCTCCCTCCCTCCCTTCCCCTCTCCCCTCTCCCTCCTTCCTCCCACTGCCTCCCTTTTGTACTTTTTTTCTTAGTTGGGAGCCTAGCCTTTAACAGCTGAGCCGTCTCTCCAGCCCTATCTCCTTTTCCAAGTCCAGGTCTTACCTATCCGAAGCTGGCCTGGAACTTACTATGTAGCTGAGATTGACCCTGAACTCAATCCTCCTGCCTTTACCTCATAAATAACTGGGATTTCATGCTCATTTTATGTGCTGCTAGGGATCAAACTAAGGATTCTACCAACTGAGCTACATCCCAAACTTCCATCCCCAAGTACATAAGAAGGACCAATTTCGGTACTCTCAGGAGATATTTTTTACTTTTCTGTCAAACCTTTTCATATCTGCTTAGTTTTTGTCTGGTCAGTGTGTGCAGGACATTATGTTAGCCTGGGAAGCAGATATATTTTCTGTCTATCTATCTGCAGTAGGTTATACCAGCCTCTGTCTGTGCAGCAGCTCATTGCACAGGCTTGCTTTCTCTGGCAGGTGGAATTCACCCTTATCCTGTATTTCCCTACAGTTTTCCTACAGGAATGGCAGTGTAGGAAAAGTTATGGTTGGAGAGGCTAGGGACATAGCTCAGCTGGTAAAGTGCCTAGAAGGGCCTGAGTTTTATTTTAAGAACCCATATAAGACAGTACAGATAGGGCATGTCCTTTTCTTCCACGCAGGGAAGGTGGAGGCAGGCAGACTGGTTCCTGAACCTCACTGGCCTTCAGCTTAGTTTTCTTGTGGAGTTCCAGACTAGTGAAAGACTGTTTCAAAAAATAAGGTGGACAGCTCCCGAGGAACAGTACCAAAGACTGTCCTCTGGCCTGCACACATGCACTTTTACACTAATGTACATGCATACACATGCTCACAGAGTCACAGTCGGGCACGTAAGACAGTAGAGCAGCCTGACAAGTGTTACCTGAAACCTAACAGTGGGTAATTTTTTTCCAGTTATTGGAATTTTTTTTTATGAATGTTCATTTAGGACATAAGCCTTATAAACTTCCTGGTTTTAGGCTCACAACCTACTTAGATGTACAGCGTTGCCTGGAGTATTTGGGCTATCTAGGCTATTCCATACTGACGGAACAAGAGTCTCAAGCTTCAGCCATTACAGGTAAGCATATATGGATGCCATTCAGCTCATGACTATGATTTTTTTTTTAACTCCAGTTTAGGGGAAGGGAGTGTCGCTCAGTTGGTAGAGTGCTTGTGTAGTGTGCATGAGGGTCTTATCCCTAGAGCTGCATAAACTGGGAATGGTGGTGCATCCCTGTAATACCAGCGCAAGTTCAAGGTCATTGTCAGCTACAAATCCAGTTTGAGGCTACTTATGCTATATGAGACCCCTCTCTCAATACAAAAACAGGGACCTGGGCAGATGGCTCAGTGGTAAACAGCTCTGACTTCAATTCCCAGCACATACATGGCAGCTCACAACTGTCTGTAATTCTAATTCCAGGGGACCCAACACCCTCACACAGACATACATGCAGGCAAAACACCAATGCACATGAAAGACTGGTTGGAAAGGAGAAGGGTTAGCAGGAGTGGGAAGAAATGAGAGGGTGATAAGAGGATGAATATCATCACGGTGCACTATATACATGTGTGAAAATAAAACCCATTACTATAATAATTAATATATACTAATATAAATGTTTAAAAGGGATTCAGAAATACGAACAAAGTTATCAGGAGGCCGAAAAAGAAAAACCAAATTCAAATATTACAAAGAATGGAGATAAGCTCATCTTATTCTGTGTCTGTATTTGTTTTGCTCATAATTTGGCAATTTCTTTTATTATTTATCAAAGAGGATAGAGTACTTTTGCTTCTTTCTATTCAGTAGTGCTCCAGTGATAAAAATGAGGGCAAGGTCATCCTCAACGAGTAGAGAGCTGGAGGCCAGTCTAGGTGACAAGGAATCCTGCCTCGAACTCTCTCCACCCTACCCTACCCCCAAAGAAAGGAATATGGTGCTTTATTGTACTGATTGTAGGGCTTGGGTTTGTTTTCTTTTGTTGTTTTTTTCGAGACTAGGTTTCTCTGTGTAGCTCTGGCTGTCCTGGAACTCACTCTGTAGACCAGGACCTCCAACTCAGAGATCTGGTGGGATTAAAGGCTTGCACCACCACCACGCAGCATTGTTTGTTTGTAAATCAGACATTTCTAAAAGGTGCACCAATACCTAATTTTATAGATGGTTGAGTAGAGGCTTAGTGAGTCTTAGTGGTACAAGTTTGTGGTTTTTGTTTTTCTTTTTAGTAACAAGAGATAAAAAGATTGACCTGCAGAAAAAACAGACTCAGAGAAATGTGTTCAGATGTAATGTAATTGGAGTGAAAGGCTGTGGGAAAAGCGGAGTTCTTCAGGCTCTCCTTGGAAGAAACCTAATGGTGAGGATTGTCAGAATATAATTTCTTCTAACAAATGTTTATAATAATAAGTTTACAAAAGTTTTTATGGGCATTATTCTTTTTAGGTCATTATTAGAAGTCATGGTCTACTTATATTAGTGCTGTACAATCTAAACTGTAACAGTAGGTACACTGAGGACTTAGAGTCTTAGGCTAGCCTTGAATACATAGCTAGTTCCAGGCCATTTTGAGCTACTTAGTGAGAGTCTGTTTTAACAAACAAAGCAACAGTAATCCTGTTGAAGATCTATCTTGCTTCACTGGTGTTAGCTGTCTTAGAAAATCAGAGATTCAATGACTACACACATGAAATCACCTAACAGAGAGTGGCATGCAGTTCATGTATCTAAGGAGTGATGATACTTAGTCCTGACTATTCCCTTGACTAAGAATACTGTTTACTTAGGGTTCTCATGTGAGACCAGAGTGTACTATGAGAATTGCCAGCAGATGGCTCCAGAATCTATGCTCACTAATCCTGTTTACTTCCTCTTCAGCTACTGCTTTTACTTTATGCAAAATAAATGCACCTTTTGTCTAAGACCCTTAGAACTAAGAAATATAAAACCAATATCCCATTTTTACTGATAAATAGCATACAGAGAGGGATGAATGTCTTTTTATTTTTTATATACCCACACATGGACAAAGGTATGTACTGATGAAATTACTTTAATATTTTATTATTAACTGAGATTTTTGGTTCTGTTTTTAGAGACAGAAGAAAATTCGTGATGATCATAAGTCCTATTATGCAATTAACACTGTCTATGTATATGGACAAGAGAAATATTTGTTGGTAAGATCTTCTGGGATACAAAGACTTGGAGTATTGAGTACATGTTTAAATGGGTCTGAAACAAATTAGCTTTCATTTAATGGCTGTATGTAGAATGTGTGTGATACTTTTCATTTTGGTTTACTCATTGGAATGTTTCCATTGATTCTGTGTGATGATTACATGGGTATAGATAAAGGTAAAACTATTTAGCACTTAATTGTATGTTAGCGACCCCATAATAAGAAACTCAGACAGGAGGCAGGAGAGATGGCTCGACAATTAAAGAGCACTGGCTGCTCTTCCAGAGGACCCGGGTTCAATTCCCAGCACCCACATGGCAGCTAACAACTGTCTGTAACTCCAGGATCCAACACCCTCACACAGGCATACATATAGGCAAAATAGCAATAAAAATATATAAATTTTTTAAAAAAGAAAGAAACTCAGAAGTAAAACAAAACAAAATCTTCCCATTTTATTCTGCCATTTTGATTTTAGAAATCTACTGCTAGAGAGATGGCTCAGCAGTTTAGACCATGTACTCCTCTTGTAGAGGATCCAAGTTTGATTCCCAGCACCTACATCTAGAAGTTCATGACCACCTGTAACTCCAGTTCTAGAGAATCCAGTGCCCACTTCTGGTCTCTACAGGCACCCTCATGCACATGTACAAACATTCACACCCACTTCACCCCCCCCCATACACACAAATACATAAATCTTGTTTGTTTTTTGTTTGGTTTGGTTTTTTTTGATATGGAGTCTCATTTTGTATCCTTGGACGGCCTGGAACTGGTTATGTAGACCAGGCTGGCCTCAAGCTCACAGAGATCTACTTGCCTCTGCCTCCTGAGTGCTTTTTTTTAAAAAATAAAGTTATTGTTGGTGAGATAGCATCAGTGCTTGCCACAAAACCTAATGGCCTAAATTTGATCCCTGGAATCTACATAGAGATGGGAGGAGAAAACCAACCTCACAGAGTTATTCTCAGACATGTTCACACATGCAACATGTGTGTGCCTTCCATGCTAATAAATAAAAAACTAAGTGCTTCAAAATATTAATTTTAAATTCTAATGTTATTGGCTAGAAATTAGTATACAATCAATGCTTGTACTTGGTGGTTTATATATAATTGAATCAAGTTTATGTATTTATCAGGGAGGAGTATAGAAAATTATATAAAAAGGAAAAAACAGTGGTGAAATACAGTAGAAAGGTTATGTGCTTTCTTTGGGTGCTGTGGTTTCAGTTTCAGACTTGGTTCACAATAGACTGTGACGAAACAGATTTCTAACCCAATTAGATTCCTATGGGGAGCTTCTGGCAAATATTAGAAAACATCCATAGTGGTAGCCATGCCTTTAATCCCAGCACGTAGGAGGCAGAGGCAGATGGACCTCTGAATTCGAAGCCAGCCTGGTCTACAGAGTGAGTTCCAGTAAGTGAGGGCTACACAGAAACCCTGTCTCGAAAAACCAAAAAGAAAAGAAAAGAAAAAAAAAAAATATATATATATATATATATATATATATATATATATATATATATATATATATATATATATCTCCATGCTTTGTTTTTGGAAATAGTTTCTCAGATAATCACATCAAACAAATGCTATAAATTTTATGATGTTATAATGTTTTACTCTTTCTGATAAGGGTTTTGTGAGTTTCTTATTAAATCTTGTTTGTCTCATATAGTGTTAAATATTATTACTCAGAAGGCATTACTGACTGTTAATATTCTTAAGTTGTTCTTTGTAAATAATTTTCCATGTTTTGGGCTATGCATGCTTTCATAATGTTTTATTTGAAATTTGTCAAGTCATTTTTATATCAATGTTATGATTCTTAGTTTCCTGTTACCTTTTTCTTTTCACAAGCTGCACGATGTCTCCGAGTCAGAATTTCTAACTGAGACTGAGGTCATTTGTGATGTTGTATGCCTGGTGTATGATGTCACTAATCCCAGATCCTTTGAATACTGTGCCAGGATTTTTAAGGTTTGTTCTTATGCCCATGACTAATTGTAACTTTATATATGGTTGTAAGGATCTGCGGTGTGGTGTTTCCTAGTCAGGAGAGTACAACAAAATAGACTGCAGAGGGCTTTGTTGGTGTTGGTTGGTTGGTTTTTTAAATATATACATCTATGTGCCCTATTCCTGGAAAGTCCTCATTTCATTCTACACTAATAAAGTCCCAGTCATAGGTAGTAACATGTTTTTATCTATGTGTGACTTTGATGTGTATTCTTGATTGAGAACTTTTGCATTAATGGAAGTTCTTCTTGGCTGTTAGGAATGCAAGTGTATATTGCCAGTTACCCAGAGAATAACAGCCAGAGCAAGAGAATAAACCACAGGTTTGCAAACGTATCGTTCACTTTGAGAATATCAACAAGAGTCCACAGGAGAAGAAAACTATATGTGCAAAAGTATCCTAGTATTGTTTTTAATATCAAAAACTTCGGGAAATCCAGATATCTAACAGTTGAAGAATGGTTTTCCAGAAAAGATAAATATCTTGTGAAATATTATGCAAACACTAAAAACAATAGTCTTCATTCTACAGTGCAGAAATGATACAACCTTATATTTTTAAATGCTGTGTGTAACATAACTGCAGCTATATAAATATAAATGTATGTGGTAAAAGTCTAGAGACAATGTAAAGAAAATGATACTTTTCAGTATAGAAAATAGGTATGTATTTGAACATGTTAAACATGACAATGACTCTTGAGAATTAGGGTAGGTCTGTTTTGTTACCTACCCAGAAAAGTGGTCCTGGATCATGCATAACAACAGGAGACTGACCTTGTGCTACCAAACTTGCTTCTCACTTTGTTTCCTCCCTTTGGAATTATCATTGCCTTGCCAGTCTGGGGAAGTGTTTTCATTTATATTTGGTTAAATAGTAATTTTTGAACTTGCCATCAATATTTGATTTCATTTTTTTTATTCCATAGCAACATTTTATGGACAGCAGAATTCCCTGCTTAATTGTAGCTGCCAAGTCAGATCTGCATGAAGTTAAACAAGAACATAGTATCTCACCCACTGATTTCTGCAGGAAACACAAAATGCCTCCACCTCAAGCCTTCACTTGCAACACTGCTGATGCACCCAGTAAGGATATCTTTGTTAAATTGACAACAATGGCCATGTACCCGTAAGTACTTGCTCTGTCTTCATTTTTATGTTGCATGGTTCACAGTAACATTGCATGCCATTAGCCATGGGGGAATCTTTGTCACATAGCAATTGTTCAGCAACAGAAAGAAACTTTGTAATGAGAAGGAACAAATTTGAGCAACTGCGAGTTTGGTTTGAGTGTCATACATGACATAAACAGTGCTTCTAGAGTACTTGTATGTTTTTGAGCAGGCTGTAGCTGTCCTAACAGGATAGTATAATAAAGCACAGCTACCACCCAGCATTGAACAGTAATCCTGCTATGATAAAATGGAGTTGACATCATGTTGCTTTATGCTTATAAGGCATTTCCACATGAACACAATTTCATTTTTAAATTTTTTTGTTGATTAATTGACCTTTGGTGTGTGAAGAATTCTAAAGTCTTTTGAGAATTTACATTGAACTTACATTTTATGTTTGAAATCAGGATTTGTCTTTTTTAAAGTGCTGTAAAAAGTTATAAATGGAATGTCCACTATATAAATATTTTGCATTATTATAGCCACACATTTTATGTACATTTATTATATCTATACATGCATATGTACAAGCGTATAACTATGGTTATCTTCATAGTTCACTAACTGCCTTAAAATTGCATGATCTTAATGACATCCTACTCAAGTAGTATATTTGTATAAATTCTGTTTTGTAACAAAACAGCTTTTTAGGCAGTGCGTTTCTCAGGACTTTAGAGCATATTCTGTTTATTATTCTTTTAGCCTTGAAGTCATTTTTTTTTTTCATGAAAACTAGAATAAAGTATAATCAATACAATACTCAAATACAGCAGTAATAATTAAACATTATTGTAAACAAAGACTGAAGCTTCCAAAAGGTCTTAATATAAGATTTTTAAAACCTTATTTCTGTTTTACCTTTGCTTTAAAACTCTCATGTATGTTATCTACAGAGAGGATCATTACAGAGGCAGCCTCTCCCGAGACATGGGCAGCACTGATAGAATAGAGAATTTGAGAAAAATCTGGGTCTTTCTAAAAACTGCTTTGTAAGTTACTTTTTCTTTATGATTCTGTGGGATTTTGTTTACATTTTCTTATAGAGTGGCCAGATCTTCTTCCTTGCTGTTAGTATTTAGAACTATCTAGAAACGCACTGCTTGGTCAGACTCACTGCCTAGCTGTAATGTAGAGTGCCATCTCTGTTACGTCAGTTACCTCTTCAGCCGCACAGGAAACTGCAAGTGGGACTAGAGCCGCGCTCTACAGCACTTGATGCTAACTCGTGTATGTGTATATATATGATAAATGTACATACATAGACACTTCTTACGTAATTGATACCAAACTACTTCTCATGAAGCATCTCCCTGTTGCTCAGCATACTTTGCATCTCTCCTTTTTGGTGGGTGGAGCCTTGTGGATGTGGAAGTCAGATTCAGTTTATAAAATCACAGATGGATTCCAGTATGACAGCTGGCAGTGTCTTGGTAGCAGTGATGTAATTCCTCATCACAAGCCAGGTTTTAAAAAGAAATATCTTAAGCATTGATTCTCAAAATTCTTGTTTTTCTTCGTATTGGGAATTAGGCACTGTTGAGATGCTGCTAATGCCCACAGCCACGCCACTGTGCACTGTGATCTCATCAGCTCTCACAAGCTAAGCCAAGGCAGATTAGGCCAGTCCTTTGACTGAGAAGCCTCGAAAAATGATCACATGTCACAGGAAGTGATGACATTAATTCATCAGACGGTGTTCTTCCCAGTCAGTACCTCATGGGTGGTATGATGGCTTTGTTTGTCTGACCACTGAGCAGTCATTGGAAGTTCCCGCATTGTAGTCAGGGCTTAGGTGAAATGGGTCACCCCATGTGCCTGTGCTAACCAGTCACACTTTAATCAACCAGAAAGGAGTCAGAAAGCCCTTCAATTTCATAACGGATTCAATTGGCTCACTAGATTTTTACATCCTTACCAGAGTCTCATCCATCATACTTATAGCTGCTGTGTTTTGTAGCTGAAATTAACCCTGTATTTCTTGTAGTATAAATTGATGAAGCACTCTCATTTCCTTTGGGAGCCAGGGTGCTTGGTGAATTAAAGACGATGTTGTTCATATCTTCTCAGGGTTGAATCTACTTGTCTGTTGGCTTTGTGTATTGTGACTCTTCTCCTTCCTGGTTTTCAGGCATGTGTGTATGCTGAGGGAGGAGAAAAGAAGGGAGTGATTATTCAGTGCTACAAACCTTGTCCTTTCAGTTGGCGCTATGGCTTACTCAAGTTTCATTTTTATTAATTTAGATGAGGGTGCCATCTATTGCTGTGCATATTTATTCCACTAAAACTCATCTAATAATGATTCCATTCCCCTCTCCAACATTTTTTTAAAGTGATAGCTAATATTCCCTAGATTTTCTATAGGGAGGGAGGAAGAACTATTACTGCTTACTATGTTTTCAGCAAATGTGGAATTCTGCACAACTTTAGCATGCCCCACACTGTCCTTTTCCTTTCTACAAAGAGTGTTGCATATGCCTAAGTCTTTCTTTTTTTTAAGTTGGCACACTCGACTCGTGCCCTATTTATAAGAAAGAACTCAACCCTGTCCTTCTGTGTGTTTTCACAGCCATGCCCGGTTACGCTGTATGTGCACCTGCAACAGGTGTACATTTTGCATCTGTCAGAACTTCCTCAACTCAGACTTGCTGCAATCTGTAAAGAACAAAATCTTCACTGCAGTTCTTAACAGGTTCTTAACTTTATTTACTGGGTACCAGGCATTCTGTTAAAATACAAAAGAAAAAGTGGATAACTATTTATTATACAGCTACTCACTAGAAAGGCAACAAGTCAACTGACCCCTACTAACTCCCACTGAAAGTCTCAATGTGGTGACAATGTTTAGTTTGGTAATCATCATTAATAAGGGTTTTTAATTAATAGGTCTATTTTGGGAACTATAAAACAAGGTTTTCAGTCTTTTTCACTAGGAAAATTAGTTGTTTGGTCCATTTTAGGAGATAATATGTACATAGATCTTTTGGGTGTGAGTTGTAGACTAGGAGGACTTTTATAGTAAAGAAAAGACATGTCAGTCCAAAATCAGAAACATTGTACTGTACTTAGTTCATGTTCCTATGATATATCGTATGCATACCATACTAATATGAACCAGATTCTCTCTTCTTGAAACCATTTATAACTCCAGTATTCCTTTTGGGGGAATGTTTATTTGAAAGAACATGGCTTCTGGAAACAAGAGTAATAATCAACTTTAAAGACTTTAAGGAATATGGAAAAAGAAAAAAGAGCTATAGTGCTGGATTCTGAATCCCCTCCCCCAGGTTTACCGGGTGAGGTTTCCCTTGTTTACTCCAAACAGGCAGATCACTTATTGAAGTCATTTAAAGTAAGCTAAACTATGACATAGCCCTATAAAGTAATATATCCTTTTGTAAATGAAGCGGGGAAAGGGATTCATTCTCTCAAAGCAATGAACTTTATTTTCATTCTGGTCATGCTACCCTTTTGTAAATCAGTCATTTTTTTTTTTTTAATTTAAAAGCCCTATGTAATGTTAGTTTGTCTCTATCTAAGGATGAATTTGGTTTTTGAAGTCATCTAAATATCATTAAGAGCCAGGCTTGATTAAACAGATGGTCAAGCTAAATACAGATTTGGTTTAAGATGGTCTAGCTAATTGTTCCTTTCTTGAATACTCTAGCCACATCTATATCCTGGCTAGACTCTGGCTGGATCAAATAATCATGGTATATTGTTACCACCAACATAGTAGCTGGGCCTGTGAAATGCTGACTGTTCTCCTGGAGTTGGAAGCTAGTTTTGAAGGCATTCTGTAAGTGTTTCAGTGAAGCTTTGAGCACTAGCAGCTCCAAAATAAGAATGTAGCCCCTGAAGGCTCTGCTTTGAAGGGATTAATTACCTTGCTCTGCCTCTGTCCTTTGAGAGCATCTTGTAATGGAGTAACCAGACTCCACCATGGTGACAGACAGAAATGCAAGGCTAGTTCAAACCCAACAAACCTAGGAGCTCTGGTGTTGGGAATCTTAAGAGTCAGAAGATTCTGGAATGCATCTGACTAATCCCATGAGAATGCTTCCCTGCATGCCTTCCTGAGAGGTAGCTATTTGCTTATGGCTTTCTTTTTCGGAGAGAGACTTTGCTTTTGCTTTGAATTTTTTAGCTAAAATATTTTTCTTGTAGCTTTCTCTCTGTTAGTTTAAGTTCTGCCCTTTTGAACACCATACAACCACTCTCCCTCATCAACATAGCAATCCTTCAGATACTCGAGGATGACCATCATGTCTCCCTTGTTTTCTCTTCTCCAGGTAGAACACCCCATTTTCTTTTAGCTTTCACTTAAATTAGGTGCTTTTAGTAACCTCATCATTCCTGATTGTCATCAGCAGGTGCCAACAAGAGTGGCTAACAGTGCTCCAGGTGTTGTCTGACTGGCCCAGAACTGAGAGCAGCCATGTTCTGCACATGTTCAGCACCTGACTAGTGTGTGACTAAAGTTTTTATCAGCCCATCCCACTGTTGACTTATATTATTAACTTGGGGTTAATTGAAATTGGATCTTTTCTTCATATGAAGTACTATTAAGGCAAATGTCCCTTCCTCTCTAATGGTGTTTTTAGTATTTTAGTTGACATTTTAAATGTAAATGTAGGTACATATATCTCTTTACTAAATGTTTTTAATCCATTTGTTCCAGCTCAGTCATTCAAACATTATTTTTATAATTTGTCCATTATATAACTATCATTTTGTTATTTGTGAATTGCATAGATTAGATGTGTTTTAGTTTTTGAGTTACTGATAAATAATATTGACTACTCAGAGATTGAAAAGAGAGAGAAGTGAACTAGCCATAACGAACTCTGTCAATGATAGATGTAAAATTCAACTAGTGAAAAAAATATTCTTGAGCCATGTGTGGGGGCATACACCTGTAATCTGTTTCTCTTTATCTATGTTTTGTCTTGGAGCTTTTTCCCTTTCTTTCTGTATATCTTACTTTCCTGCTGTCTCCATGGCTGGCTGGCTGGCTGGTGCCTTCTTGGCTTCTGGCCTCTTTCTCCATCATTCTCCTTCTTCTCTCTCTAGATTCCTCCTGCTTATTCTCTCTGCCTGCTAGCCCCACCTATCCCTCCTCTGCCTAGCTATTGGCCAGTCAGTGTTTTATTAGACCAATCAGGTGCCTTAGGCAGGCAAGGTGAAACAAATGCAACACTTGTTTACATAATTAAACAGATGCAACACAAACAAATGTAACACACCTTCACATCTAATGTAAGAAATCCACAGAGTCTATTTAACGAGCAAAGGAATTTATTAGAGGCCAACTCATTACAGCACAGAAGATTTATCATAGGGTCCAGGAAAGCCAAGCTATGTCCCACGCTGATCTTCCTGGTCCAAGATCTGCCTAGTCAGTCTCAGCATCCAAACCGTGAGGGAGTGAAGAGAGCGCTTTGTATGTGCATCCCAGGTCTTAAGGGTCCCCGAGAGGCTACACCCCAGGGGCATGTACTTCAAGGTCATAGGCAGATGTAACAGTTACTTGCTGCCTCACTAGGGGGCAGTGCTTCAAGGTCATAGCTAGAACAGCTACCCACCACACACATCGTTAAAAGTAATATTCCTCAGCATAAACAAATGTAACACATCTTTGCCTAGTTAAAATAATATTCCACAACAGTGGCATACACCTGCAATCCCAGTACTCAGGAAGCTGAGGCAGGAGGATCTCCAGTTTAAGGCCAGCCTAGTTTACACAGTAAGTTTGAGGCCTGACTAAATTCCATTGTGAGAACCTAGCTCCAAAGAATCAAAATAAAATATTTATTCTTACCTACTATACATTGTATATTGTATTATCTAGTATACATTGCATATTATTACCTATTATAAATAGTATATTACCTAGTATACATTGCATATTGCTACCTAGTATACATTTTATTATCTAGTATACATTGTATATTATTACTTAGTATACATTGTATCTTCTTATCTATCATGAGTTTGAGGGAAGGTTTTTCTGAAATCTCTGTATAATTTTCATCACATTCTCCTGGCTTACCAATGGATTGTTTTATCTACTAAATAGGAAGTGACATCTGTTTAATATCTTATTCTTGGTGAACCCACCTTGGCTTACATTAATTACTGATTATAAACCACCTATTCATTATCTATTCTAGAAGCTCTTAATTGCTATCATAGCAGACTGATTCAGTTTCTGTGTCATTGGTGACAATTTTCCCCATAGATTGATTCATTTTCCAGGTGAGATAGTTTGGAGATGCTTTAAATTGATGTACTTGCTCTACACTGCGATCCTCAAACAAGTAATTTAATAATGGTGTCAGCACTCATCACTGACATCTGGTAATCAAGAACGGAAAGAGGAGGAAAACAACGTATGTTTCAGAGCACTCCGTTCTTATCTCAGTTGCCGCTTTGCCATATATTGGGTAGAAGTGCAATGAACTTCAGGGGTTCTGTACTAAATTTCTTCAAGTGGTGTAGGAAAGCAGCGTTGGTGGGTTGAGGTCAAAACTCAGTTCCCTAAGGATCTAGAATTCTAGGTGAGTGATGTGAAAGTGTGAGGAGAGATCGTGGCTGAGATAGGTCTGCCTATAACAAGCAGTTACTATTCAGCTGTATCCCTGTGCCATGTAGCTCTGGTGTTGGCTGGCTTTCTGACTCTACAAAAGATTAAGAATCAACATTTTTATGTGACATGCACTTGGTATGGTGGCCCATGTCTCTAATCCCAACACTAGGGAGGCTGAGGCAAAAGAATTACTATGGGATTGAGGCCAACTTGAGCTACAGAATGAGTTCTAAATCAGTCTGGGCTAAAACAAAGTCAGAGGATTATGGCGCATGCCTTTGATCCCAGAACTTGGGAGGCAGAGGCAGAGGCAGAGGCAGAGGCAGAGGCAGAGGCAGAGGCAGAGTCAGGCGGATCTCTGTGAGTTTGAGGCCATCCTGGTCTACAGAGCAAGTTCCAGGACAGTCAGGTGAGGTTTGTTTGTTTTTTTAAGATTTACTTATCTTATTTTTTGTATATGAGACTTTTGCCTGCATGTGTGTATGTACACCACCATGTACATCCTTGATGCCTGAGAAGGCCAGAAGAGGGTGTCATCCTCTAGAACTGCAGTTACAGATGGTTGTAAGCCCCCATGTGGGTGCTGGGACTTGAACTCAGATCCTCTGGAAGAGCAGCCTATGTTCTTACCTGCTGAGCCATTCCTCCAGCTCCTATAGTTAAATTTAAGATTACTCAAGAACTTGTGTTACAGATCTCAGTCAGCTGCTGATAATTAGGATTTCAGATTATTTTCCATTTGGTTCGTATATTAAAGAACATGACAAGGTAGAGTTTGCCTGATTCGCTCTTTTTTTTTTTTTTTTTTTTTTTTTTTTTTTTTTTTTTTTTACACATTTGCTGTGTATCTAAATCATCTATAAACTTGAGTTCTTAGTGCTTGGGGATGCATTTCTTGACACTGGTGCATATCTAAACTCTTTTCCAAAGTATGTCACTATTAGGCATGCTCAGTTAACAGCTTGCTGGTGATTTCTGTCCCAGTTCATCTCTACTGGGTGCTTGCTGTGCACTGATTTCTTAATCTCTCCTGAGAAACTTCTTGTTAAATATTTCATGCCTTCTAGCTCCGTTAGGGGAATTGTACTAGCAGGGCCAGGATTGTAGGTCAATGTGAGAGTGCTTGCCTCACATGTATGAGGCCAGGCTTTGATCCCTGGCACTACAGACACACACACACACACACACACACACACACACACACACACACACACACACGCACACTGAAATCAGAATAACAAACTGGTAGCAGTAATGGCATTATTATTACGTAAATGTAGGAAATAACAGGTAAAAACACTTGGAGAATTGAAACAAGGAGGTCCAGAAACATTTGTTTGTTTGTGTGTGTGTGTGTGTGTGTGTGTGTGTGTGTGTGTGTGTGTTTAGAGTATTTAGAAACAACTTGATTGTAGTTTGATAGCCTTGGTGTAGTTTTCAACTTGAAATGTGTAATTAGGAAAAGGGAAAGGCTGTATATAATACTTGTGTGTCCTAAGAACTCAAAGAATTCATGCATTACAGTTATCTAAGAGTATTTTCTTTTTTTATTTTATTTTATTTCATTTCTTAATGCCGAATGCCGTTTATTGAAGGAGGGAGGAGGTCTTAAATACAGGCTTACAGCCCAATGGGAGAAACTGGTGTTTTACAATCTTGCATCTAAGCTGTTAACACCCATTATACAGGATACATATACAAGGAACTTCCCTTAAGCATTCAGGAGGGCGGAACCCGGGAGGGAATTAGCATAGGGAGGATATCAAGGTCAAGGTCAGCAAGCAAGGCAACAGTTACCCAAAACAGGGGCCAGGGCCCTACAGATCCCCCTTTTACTAATAAGTGAGTTTCTGACTTAGGTTGCGTGGGATGTCAGCAGGTCACCTTACCTGTCATGGAGACACCTGCCCAGTCCACACAGGCGAAGAGTATTTTCTTAAAAGTTCATCCCTGAGATACACAAGTGGAGTTGTAAAATTAGAATTATCCCTTATATTAGTGCATTTGTTTCCTATGAGTTATAGTTAGAAAGGATCAATGGAAAGATGAAAGGAATGAAAATTAAAACTTCAGATTCCTTTCTAAGAAGTTATAGGAGAATATTAATTAAAGTAATACTGAAAGTATAACAAATGGACTGGAGAGCCGGCTCATTGGTTAAAAGCAATTGTTGCTCTTGAGGAGGACCCAGGTTTGATTCTCAATACCCACATGATGGTTCACAACCATCTATAACTCCAATTCCAGAGGATTCTATATACTGATACCCTCCTTCTCACCTCTAAGGGCAATAAGCATGCACATAGTGCACATATATACATATAGGCAAAACAAATTTTTTTTTAAAAAATTATTTGTTATGTATACAGTATTCTTCCTGTGTGTATTCTCGATGCTAGAAGAGGGCACCAGATCTCATTATAGATGGTTGTGAGCCACCATGTGATTGCTGGGACTTGAACTCAGAACCTTTGGAAGAGGAGCCAGTGCTCTTAACCTCTGAGTCATCTCTCCAGCCCCCAGCAAAACACATTTTTAAAAAATCTAAAAAATATAGCTGGCCAGTGGTGGTACACACCTTTAATCCTAGCACTTAGGAGGCAGAGGCAGAGGCAGGCAGATCTCTTGAGTTTGAGGTCAGCCTGGTCTACAGAGTGAGTTCCAGGACTGCCAGAGCTACACAAAGAAACAGTCCCCAAAAAACCAAAACAAAACACTCTAATAAACTGTTTAAAAATACAACAGACATAACAAAAAGGAATCTGGCTGTGGTTGGCACACACTCAAAATCCCAGAACTCAGGAAACTGGGGCAGAATTAGACCTTGTCTCAAATACAAAGGGCCAGCAAGATGGCCCAGTGGGTAAAGGCACTCACCACTTAAGCATGACAATCTGAGTTCAATCCCTGGGATCTACCAAATAGAAGAAGAGAACTGACTCCCTCATGTTGGCCTCTGACCTCCACATGTATGCCGAGGCACTGCCCTGTCCCATTCCCTACCCCCACAAGTAATAAAATTTGAAAATGACAGAGACACAGGGAGCTTTGTAAAGTACATATTCATTTAAGGACTGCTCATGAGAAGTCATTCTGACAGAACTAATTGGACATGGCTAACTTTAATGCTAATCCCTTCCTCTCTATACCTGTATATTGAAGACTAGAGGAGAAAATTCCAAAACCAAAGCAAACTGTCTGGACACAGAGGCTCCTGCCTGTAATTCCAGCCCTGGGAGGCAGAAGTGGAGGACAGGCTTAAGGCCAGCCTCAGCAACGTCACAAATCCCTGCCTGGAAATAAAAAAGTAGACTTGGGGATGTAGCTCAGTGATGGAGTGTGCAAGGCCCTAGGTTATTCCCTTGTATTACCCACAAAATAGACACTCCAAGTTGAAACAAAAGCTCTGATACACTTTCAGCCTGTGCTATTTGTCAGTGGTTCTCAACCTTCCTAATGCTGCAACCCTTTAATACAGTTCCTCTTGTGGTGACCCCCCCCCCCAACCACAAATTTATTCTCGTTGCTACTTCATAACTGGAATTTTGCTACTGTTATGAATCGGATCATAAAATATCTGTTTCATGATGGTCTTAGGAGATCCTGCAAAAGGCTTATTGAACACACCTCCCTCCAAGGGACTGAGACCCACAGGTTGAGAGTCACTGCTTTAAATCATCTCTTTCCTTATTGGAAATGCAAATTCTGTTCATCTCAGTATGGATCCTTGATGATCTAACAGTTTGGAATGTTGGAGTCATTTTTTTTTTTTATGAATAGTACTTTTACTTTTCAACATTCTGAAATTGTAAGCATATAAACTTCATGACTAGTAATTGTTAACATCAGTTGAGTGACTTATGGTGGTTATCATATGTTGTCAGGCAATGCTTATGGTAGTGGTCTGAAGGATTTTTCTCAGTGTCTCATATACTAAGACCAGCCTCCTAGGGATATGTAGGGGATGCATGTAGCAGCTTCAGGTTTCCTTGCTCAGAGTATGAATGTTTTAAGAGTACATAGAGTGTTTTTAACTCAGCAATTATCTATGTAATGCATATATTTTAAATACAGAAAGCATAAGATTCAATCTTATAGAAAAGCAACCCAAAATACATATAGGATGTTTACTTGAGAGATGTTATTTTAAGTCCCGTTCTTTCGTGAGCCCTGCACTGCCAACTGTGTGCATGTGTGTGAAAGGTTAAAAGCCCGTGTAGCTGAGTGGGGTGCCATGCTGTTAGCAGACGACGAAGGCAGTGTTACTCACCAGGTGCACACCGTCAGCTCTGTAGAAGATTCCATCTTCATGGAGTCATCTCATGGTCAGCTTTTTCTTGATGACAGGTAACATTTCCACCACCAGTGGGTTGGCCTTGTTGGAATCTTCCCAGCTAGAAAAACCTGAGATCTAAATATTCTCTTCCTAACCTTTTAAGAAAATACAACATTGCCCGTTGAAAGGAAGAACTAACTTGCAGTGTAGAGTAAACCTGTGATATCACTTTGCTTTGTCAAACATAACTGAGAAGAGACTTGTTGTGGGGGTGCAGTGTGGAGCGCATGTGTTGTTTGGCTGTGGGGAGAAGCATGGGTCACTGGCTTGTGTTGCAGTGGTTTCTCCATGAACGGATTGCGTTTTGTGAGAGCTAATCCAGACATTCTGTAGCAATGACCAAAACAAAGTCATTGTGTACAGTTTGAACTCTCGGCTCTTAACTTCTTTGCGTATGACAGCATCTTGGTCTTTTTGCTTCAAATCTGCCTAATTGTAAAGTAACCAAGACTGTCTCACTAAGCTCTTAATTCTGGAAGTTTTTACATCACCTCAATTGTGTGCACTTAACTAAGAGCCCAGCCTAATTCTCTTCATTGACACTTAATAAAATGATCCAACCGTTGTTTTAAGCTTTTTCTTCTTCATGGTAAGCTGTCATACTTGAGACACCTGACGGTGCTTAGCAGTATTATTAACTGAGCATGCTCACAAACTCAGTTTGTGGTGTTAGACTGTCCCTGTTCTTGTTGTGTATAATACAGCTTCATTTGTGTCATTGCCTTTAATGCATCCTATCTCATCGTGCCCTTTATTTGGCGTCATTATCACTGCCTGTTTAACTAACATCAAGGTTTACTGGTTTTAGTTTTAGGTTTTTGTCTCTTCAATTAGCAGTAACCAAACTAATGCAAGCTGGCCAGTCTTCCCTTCCTCTTTGGGAGGAATTTTTTAGAGGGGGTGAATTTTATAAGTCTCAAGTTTTTCACATATTAAGCACTGCTCTTGAGACAGTATTATTGTCACTTGTCAATTAACTGCTTACAAGATAGTTTTTGATTCCTGAGGGTAGAAGATTTTATCTTACTCACATTTCATGAATAAGACTCTCAGAATTGTGAGACTCCAGCCTAATTCTCATTTTGAAGGACTGTGGTGACATTAAAATGTATTCAGCTGATTCATCTAACTTTATTTCCCATGTGACAAAACTGATAAAATTTTAGAGGTCAGTTTCCAAGTAGTAGCTAATTGTAAAGACGTTTGTCTTTACTGATGTCTGTATTGTGTATAGCCATATTTATAAATGTTTTGGGTAAACATTACTGTATGCAATTAGCCTGACAAGTGTTCTAATACTTCCCCCAGATAGACTGTTAGATGACTGCTGTAAAATTTTCCTACTAATAATGTTTAAATATTAATTCTATTTTCTGACTGCAGGCACGTGACACAAGCTGACCTCAAGAGCTCCACGTTCTGGCTTCGAGCAAGTTTTGGTGCTACTGTTTTTGCAGTTTTGGGCTTTGCTATGTACAAAGCATTATTGAAACAGCGATGATTAAAAATAATAATAATAATAATAATAATAATAATAATAATAACCGGCCTACCAAAAGCAAATACTTTTATGTACATTCTGAATGCTTTAAATTCTGCTAGAAATATTGAGATATTTATACATGCAGAGTTACTTTATTAATATTTGTAATTCATGCATAAGAGTATTTTACTGATAGTAATGACTGCAGTATTAGCTGGCATGTGGAAAGAAAACCTTAGTAGCCAATTAAGTGGCTAAATTTCAGAGGCCAAAAGGGAATATTTTGTAAATAATGTATATATTCAAGCAAGATATGGTCTCCCAAACTGAGTTCTAGAAATGGTGTTTGCAGACATTTCTACATTAGTGTCATAGTGTTCACTTGGCTCACTCTGCTAGGTGTCAGTCACCAGAGATTGTGTTACTCATGGATCACATATTTATTTCACGTTGACTCAGAATGACCCTTTGGCTTCTACAGCCATTTCTCTCTATTTTTAAGATCACACAGGAGTCAAGGTCAGCTTTCCAAAACCACTTTGTTTCTGCCACTTACGGTAGGCCAGCATCAAAGCCATTGTGAAATCTAGAAAATTGTGTATCTGGGTGTGTGGCTGAGGAACTGAGGCAGAAGCAGTTAGCAGAGGTGTTACCTATGTGACTACATTGCTTCTTTGTCAGTGTGTGGGATTTTATAGCCCTTTCAATCAAATGAGAAAACAATTTGTATATTATCAGTGTTTTCAGTTTAAATAAACAAGCCACCCTGACCACTGCTGAGTTTCACCTGAAGTGGAGACCGTTCTAGAATAGCCGTGTCTGTTGTAGTGTCGCCATAGCTGCATGTGTTGTGAAGTCGTCTACATCTGGCCAGGATAATCTAGAGGCAGCACTTTTTTAATGGTAAAATAAATCTAATGACTATAAACTCTCACAAGAAACCTATTTTTTCCATCATTGACCTTTTCAGGTATTTAAATAAATAACTGCTGTGTAATGTGATCTTGGGTTTTTGTGTCTTATAAAGTAAGTGTCTCTGTCCACATGTATGGCAGCTCCTCTGGTTTCTACCTTTCTTAGGTTAGAGATTAGTTTTTATACAAAAACATAATACTCAGTAGGAAGGAAGCTGAATAGGATTTGTGTGTCTAGATCTATCTGAAGTCTAGAGGTGTGTCCTCCGAGGCCAGTGTGCCTCTGCCTGTGCCGACTGCTGTGGCCTCTGCTGGCTCATGTTAGTCTTCACCTCTAAGATGATGCTTCTTCGCTCCACTGTTCTGAGGATAGTTTCTCACATGATCACACTTCATGAGCAACTAATAACAACTTCGCGCATTATAAACTTGTTCTCTTGTTTATTCCCTGTCTTTCCTTCCTCTTCCCATTTTCTTTCTGAGTTTGAAGAAAAAAAATTAAACGTGGCAACACCTCATTTTTATTATTTTCTTTAATTTTTTATTACACTGTATTAATTTTATATATCTGTGTGTATATGGGCCCGTGTGTCGTGGCATGTGTGTGGTCAGAAGACACACATCCTCTGGTATAGTGTGGGTCTTGGCAGTGGAACTCAAGCTGTCAGGCTTGGTACACAGGTGCCTTTGCCCGCTGAGCTATCTCGCTGGCCCTTAATTTTCATTGTTTTCTGACAATTTCCCACGTACCAAATAAATTGATCTAAGTTGCACACTCTTCAAAGACAGCTATTTCTTTTCTTCTACATTTCTTTTTATTTTGGCTAAAATAATAAGCCTTATAAACTGCTGTGTTTGTGAGAAACAGGAAAGAAAGCAATTTATCAAGAGATGGAAAGTGGCCAGGCATGGTGGTGCACACCTTTAAACCCAGCATTCAGGAGGCAGGAGCAGGTGTATTTCTGAATTCGAGGCCAGCCTGGTCTATAGAGTGAGTTCCAGGTCAGTTCCAGGGCTACACAGAGAGACCCTGTCTCCAGGTGGGTTGGAGTACATGTGTAGAAAGTGCTGGGTTTATACATTTAAACTTTTTTCTCACCTTATTATTTTATTTATTTATTTATTTATTCTGAGGGCTCCAGGTGGGTTTGGGTGTATGTGTGGAAAGTGCTGGGTTTATGTATTTATTTATTTAGAGGTTTTTGAGACAAGGTCTCACTTAAGTACCTTGGCTGGCCTGGAACTCCTTTTGTTGACTGGGGTTGCTTTGAACTTACAGACCCACCTCTCATGTGCCAGGATTAAAAGCTAACAGAATATGCCACTATGCATGGCTGATCTTGTCATTTTAAGGTAAGTGTCTTTGATTCACAAAACGTCAAGAGAGGAGAGCTGCCCCGTTTGTCTTTGTTGGTGGATGGCCCACATTGTAGAGCCTGGCTGTCCTCATCTGTGTGTCAGCTGAGCCAGTGTGGTGAGCAGAGGTTCGGTCACCGCTCCCCTCTTCGTCCTGCAAGCATGTAGGTGTGCTCCTTTGTTTTACATAAGCTTCAGGAACCAGTTAATACAGGAATAAACAGTAAGAGGCTTCTGCTGGCTTTGATAGTTTGCTCCAAAAATGCCAGCTGTAAAAATACTTAAAAATGAGGGAATTGGGACACAAGGAGTAAAAGAAAAGCCTTTCACTGAGTCCTGTTGCATCATCTTGTAAATGGACAATTCTAAGACCACTTGTTAGGGTGTTTTAATGAGTAATAAGGCATTTTAAAAAGAGCTGTCACTTTGAGGTTTGTTGTCCTGTGGATTAATCACCGTAACATACTCTCCCTTTGTGTCTCAGGGGTCTCTGCTTTGTGCTCTTGTGCACATTTGGACAGAAAGTTTCCCATGTTGTAGGTAGTAATAAATACCAGAATAAGAGTGGACTATGATGGTAGACATTTGGGGAGCACATAACCATTCTAATGTGACCTACAAAATGAAAGTAGAGGACTGTGTACATCCTTTTTGTGCGTGTTAGCACATCATCCGACTGGAAGACACCAAAGGAAAGTAGGCTGCTGAGCCAATCCTAAAAGGAATGGTAACCACCCTGACCTGCAGGGTGATGGGAAATAATGAGCAGCAGTGGAGAAACAGAGGTAAGTGCCTAATCTCTATGGCAGAGCATGAAATTTTCCTGAACAGGCCCTTAGATTGCAAGTAAGGTTAGCTTTGGTGCTCCCTTTTGTCTGAATTGTATTAGTGTAAGTCCGTATAAAACCCTCTTTAAAATGGACAGTTGTTTATCTGTATCTTTTTTGTTTTGCTTTTTTTCAAGTCAGGGTCTAACCCTAACCCTAATGGGTTTCTCTGTGTAACCCAAGCTGTCCTGGAACTCACTCTGTAGACCAGGCTGGCCTGGAACTCACAGAGATCTGCCTGCCTCTGAGTACTGGGATTAAAGGTGTGCGCCACTGCCGCCGCCGCTGCCACCACTACCCAGCTATTTGTCTGTATCTCTAGAGGGTTGCTTCCAAGACCTTGCATGAATACTCCTCTTCAGATGCTCGAGTGTGTGTAAATAATATATTTAAATAGTATATACAACGTTTGTATATAACCCATGCACATCCTCCTATATACTTTAATCCATCTCTAGATTACTTATAATATGTAACTAGTGTTTACAATATATTTTACAGTATAAAGGCCATATAAATAGTTATTATATTGCTTAGGGAGTTATGACAAGGAAAAACGTCTGTATGTATTTGGAACAAATGCAGCCATACTAAACAAACTAGATAGCAAATGAATGAGATGTAAGCAAGCTGCTGAAGTGAATGTTCAACAGTACTGGTCTGTGAAGGGTTGGAGGTACATCAGGATATGCCTACACATTATCTTTGTGGATTCACTGGAATACTTGCAGGTCACAAATTCAAGTTATACTTTTTTTTTTTTCAACTTTCTGAAAAAACAGTTTTAATACAGGCTTGGTCAAATCTGCAAAGAGAGAACTCACAGAGGTGATTATGCAATTCTTAAAAACTTATATGTCAGTGGTAGAGATTGTGCTCAGCATATGTAGTCCCTGAGCTCAGTCTCCAGTACAGACAGACCAATGGATAGCCTAGTCTTATTATCATGCTTATTTATAACATTTTAATTTGAGGTGTACAGTTTGAGACAGGTTTCTCTGTGTAGCTTGCCTGTCCTGGAACTCAACTTTTGTAGACCAGGCTAGCCTCGAACTCACAGAAATTCACCTGCCTCTACCTCCCAAGTGCTGGGATTAAAGGCATATGCCACCACTGCCTGGCTTCTTTTTTGTGTTTTATTGTTTGTTTGTTTGTTTGAGACAGAGTTTCTCTGTGTAGCTTTTGGAGCCTGTCCTGGAACTCAACTTTTGTAGACCAGGCTGGCCTTGAACTCAAAGAGATTCACCTGCCTCTACCTCCCAAGTGCTGGGATTAAAGGCGTGTGCCACCACCACCGCCACCCCACCCCTGGCCCTTTCTTGTGTTTTTAAATCTGTTAAAATACCCTTTCAGGGGCTGGAGAGATGGCTCAGAGGTTAAGAGCACTGCTTGCTCTTCCAAAGGTCCTGAGTTCAATTCCCAGCAACCACATGGTGGCTCACAACCATCTGTAATGAAATCTGGTGCCCTCTTCTGGCCTGCAGGGATATGTGCAGACAGAACACTGTATACATAATAAATAAATAAATCTTTTTTTTTTTTTTGGTTTTTCGAGACAGGGTTTCTCTGTGTAGCTTTGCGCCTCTCCTGGAACTCACTTGGTAGCCCAGGCTGGCCTCGAACTCACAGAGATCCGCCTGGCTCTGCCTCCCGAGTGCTGGGATTAAAGGCGTGCGCCACCACCGCCCGGCTAATAAATAAATCTTAAAAAATAAAAAATAAAAAATAAATACCCTTTCAGAAAGAATAAATGTCTCTTAACCTGTTTGGCCCTCAGATATGAAGTCTCCATCTGATTTGTGGATATCACAGTAGTGTGTCTGAGATTGTTCTAGTGTATTTAGATTTCAGAAACTAGTCTCCTGCCCCTGTGACACACTCAGACTCCTCAGTCTACTTATCCTCCCAGGGTTTATAAACTTTAGCCAGTGCACTGGATACAGAGATTGTGCCCCCGTTAGGACTACTGTCTGACTTCACAGAGCCACTCTGGTTCTTGGCCATGCTTTCTAGGGGAGTGTTTGCACTGTAGGGTTTTTTTCCCTTTCCTTTAGTGTACAGTTGTAGTGGTCTAGCTCTGAGGTGCTTCCCCCTGGGTTTGAAAGGTGAATGTCAGCTGTATATAAACAAAGCAGCATTGTACAAATTATACATTGAAAAATCCAAATTCTGCAACAACAGATTTTCTCTTTGAACATTTTCCTATTTATAGTTTACATTTGTGCTTTATAATTGAATAACCCAGAACTTGTTATCAGAGTGATATAAACGTGCATGTAGTAGTTTAACTTATAGGTTGCAAGCTCTTTCTCTAAAAGGTACATACAGCAAACATCAGGCTTCCACTACAGAACCCTATGTAGAATGAAGAACCTTGTAGGAAATAGTTAGGACTGCATTCCAGTAAGACTTCATGTATACTGAAATTAGAATTTCACACAACTCACATGCCACAGAAGAGTCTTTCTGGACTTTTCTTTGGTGATCGGTTTTTTGTTTTTGTTTTTTCGCATCTGTAATTTGAGTACGTGTGTGTGTGTGTGTGTGTGTGTGTGTGTGTGTGTGTGTGTGTGTAATCAATGTATGCATGTATAAGAAGGCCTAAGGTTGACTTCATGTGTCTTCTTTAATTGCTTTTCACTTCCTTACTGAATCAGGGCCTCTCATTTGAACCCAGAATAGGCAAATTTTGTTAGTCTAGCTAGCCAGCTTTTTCAGGGGATCCCGTCTCTATTTTCTAAGAACTTGAATTAGCCAGGCGGTGGTGGTACATGCCTTTAATCCCAGCACTCAGGCAGAGCCAGGTGGATCTCCGTGAGTTCCAGGGAGGCCAGCCTGATCTACAGAGTGAGTTCCAGGGCAGGCTCCAAAACTACACAGAAAAACCATGTCTTAAAAAAAAAAAAAAAAAACAAGAAAAAAAACCACCTGAGTTACATGCAGACCTCTGTGTCCAGAGGGCATTTACATGGTTCTGGGACTGGACCATAGTCCTCATGGTTACAGGGGACAGCACTTTAACTATAGAGTCATCTCCCCAGCCCCTTGCATATTCTTGTTTGTTTTGTGTTTTTGAGACAGTGTCTCACTGTGTAGCCCTGGCTAGCCTGAAACTTAGTATTAGACCAGGCTGGCCTCAAATTGACAGAGATCCACCTGCTTCTGCCTCCCAAGTGCTAGGATTACAGTTATGAGCCACCACACCTGGCTCCCTTGGGTTTACTTGGCCATTAAACATCTAGAGTTCATTCTTAGAGGTACAGAAACTGATTTAATCAAGCAACAGTTGTTAGTCACTTAATCACCTGATTATCTTAGAACTGGAAATGCACAACACTGAGAAGAATGTAGAAACACTGTGGTCACGTTTGTCTGGAAACAAAGATTGGAGGTGGAGGAGGTGTCTGTGTATTTGGAGCCTCCTTTATATAGGTTCTGAGCCGGGTGTTGGGGGTGTCTGGTCTTCTGCTCCCACAGGGAGAGGTCATAGTAAATACCGTAAGTAGAGAAGTAATAAGAGCAGTGATAGCTGGGCTCAATCACCAGAGATGTTTTTCTCCAGTTGAGTTCCCAGAACGTTCTGCAGAAGGTGGTGTTCAACTTAGACCTGAAATAATTCACACTTCAAGAGTTGTCTGTCATCTGGGAAATGGTGGCACACACCTTTAATCTCATCACTTGAGAGGCAGAGGCCAGTGTGGTTTACAAAGAGTTCTAGGACAGCTAAGGCTGTTACACAGAGAAACCCTGACTCCAAAAAAAAAAAAAAAGTCTGTCTCACTGAGTTGAAAGAACTGCCCCCAGCTTGGCTTGGGTAAGAATTGAAATTGCGGCCGGGCGGTGATGGTGCACGCCTTTAATCCCAGCACTCGGGAGGCAGAGCCAGGCGGATCTCTGTGAGTTCGAGGCCAGCCTGGGCTACCAAGCGAGTTCCAGGAAAGGCGCAAAGCTACACAGGGAAACCCTGTCTCGAAAAAAACAAAAAAAAACAAAAAAAAACAAAAAAAAACAAAAAAAAGAATTGAAATTGCTACTTCTGTAAAATCTGTCAAAGCAGCAGCTGAATTTGGAAAGTAATAACTGCATACTAACGTGCTTGGAACAGGATGGGTGTTCATCTCAAACAGCGTGAGAGCAGTGCCCCGCTGTGAGCTGTAAGTGGCAGCTGACACACACCAGAGGACAGCTCTGTTGCCAGCCAGGTGTAGACAGAACATCACCTTGCATTGCCGTCAGGGTGCAGCCACATTTAGGATTCACATTTGGAAAGGGAGAGTGACTATGTCCAGGCCCAACGAGACGCTCTGCTTGGCTAGCAATCAGTGAGAGAGAATTAAGAGAGGCTGGCTTACACAAGTTCCAGGCTAGCCAACCAGAGCTATGTGATAAGACCCTGCCTCGAAATACATGTTTATATATTAAAAAGGGTCATAAAGAGACCCTTTCAGAGACAGGGGGATCTCTATGAGTTCAAAGCCAGCCTGATCTACATATTCCAGACCAGCCAGGGCTACATAATGAGACCCTGTCTCATAAGAACAAAGAATGTGAAAAGAAACAAAGGCAACAAGTCCTTTGAAAGAGGGTATGGGATTATGGCAGACAGGTAAAATATCAACTAAAGGAGATGGTTAGTTTTGCAGATGGATTATTTGAAGTCGGGTGTCCTAGAGAAAAAGAGTTCAGCTGAGTTTCCAGGTAGGGCCTCTGCAGTGCAGCAAGCAGTGGGTGGAGGGATGGACTCTTGGCTGAGAGCCTTTGTTGGAAGATGCAACTTAGGATGCTCTGAGTTTGCCAGACAAGAATGTGCACCAGCCTGGCCTGGGATGGTCTGAGGTCCTGGCCATGGAGAGACCATAAACTTGGCTCCTGTGCAAAGCTAGATGGAGAGGATTTAGAAGCATCTGAATTTATTAGGTTTCCAGTCTTCTGTCCCCAGTTCCCACCTCAACCCTCTGCAAAGCCTGAAAGGATAGACCAACTCTGCTCTTTACTAAAAGTGCCTCAGAGTCTCCTCACCCTTTCAGGACTGCACAACTGTAGCCTCATGGAAAACTTGACCTTAGGGGAAATTGCTGGCCTGTGAACGCCTCACATTCTCCTAGAATGCAGCCAGTGCAGAGTTTTGATTGAACCAAGCAATCCTTTTTTAGGGATTTGTTCTTCCAGCTTTCCTTTTCCTTTTCTTATTCTCCCTATTTCTAGAATTCTGAGAGCTGTACTGTTCATTATTTCTACCCATCATTAAGGGAAAAGATAGGGAAACATTCCCATGGTAACAGCTTCATCTCAAAAATCTCTGAATGCTCTCAGCTGCCCTCCTACTCCAGGGAAAAGATGAGCTTCGCACCCCCACCCTCACCCCAGTCTTCTCAGAGTACAGCTAACTGGTTCATCTCATGCTGCAGTGAGGCCTGCTCAAACCAGGAACAGAAAATCCCCGAGAGCCAGACTGGTTTCTTAGCTAGGTAGGACAGAATAAAGACATTTCAAAAATTCAATATTACACATCTCTGACACTCATTCCAAGAACTGGTGGACATGCACAGGGAAATCCAGTGCACGTGGATACAGGCCAACGCAGGCTTGGTTCAAAGACCACGCACGTGCTACACTGTTTAACGGCAGAAAAACGGGTTTGAGCAAGTTCAGATGTGTGTGCTGATCACCATTAGAGAGGTGGAGAGAGAAAATGGAATATGATAGCATCATGCTTCTTATTGATGGCCTACTTTATGGCTGGCAAAGGGTCTTCCATAGTGAAACTGAATGATGGAGGAGATGAGACGTGTCTTTCTTAAACGTGTATTATCTACTGCATATATTATCCGTCACAAATTACCTCCAAATCTAATAGCTTAAAATAATAAGTATTATACTTGTTTGTTTGTTTTTGATTTTCGAGACTGTCCTGGAACTCACTCTGTAGACTAGGCTGGCCTTGAACTCACAGAGATCCAAATGCCTCTGCCTCCCAAGTGCTGGGTTCAACAGCATGAACCACCACACCTGGCTGATGGTGAACACTTTTTTTTTTTTTTTTGGCTTTTTGAGACAGGGTTTCTCTGTGTAGCTTTGGACCCTGTCCTAGAACTCACTCTGTAGACCAGGCTGGCCCTGAACTCACAGAGATCCACCTGCCTCTGCTTCCTGAGTGCTGGGATTAAAGGCGTGTACCACCATGCCTAGCTATACTCTTCTATATAATCAGTCAGTTTTGTTACTTGTTAATCTCCAGATGCTGTGAACTCCCTCAGGCCACGATTTTGTGGGGTTTTTTTGGTCACTGCTTCTAGAATGGTACCAGGAATAGCAGATACTTAGGTATTTATTGAATAAGTGAGAGACTCAACTTAAGGCAGTGGTTCTCAACCTGTGGGTCAAGACCTCTGGGGGAGGGGGTCACCTAAAACCACCACAAAACACAGATCTTTACATTACAATTCATAACAGTAGCAAAATTACAGTGATGAGGTAGCAATGAAATTTTATGGTTGAGGGTCCCCACAACATGAGGTGTTAAAGGATTGAAGCATTAAGAAGGTTGAGAACCATTGATTTGAGGGGTTGGGAGTGTAATAAAAATGTAAAAAATAGCCAAGCATGGTAGTATACACCTATAATTCAAACACTCAGAAGCCAGGGGCAGGAGGATCACTTAGCCTACATAGCAAGCTCCCGCCTACAGTTACAGGAGACCCTGTCTTAAAAAAAAAAAAAAAAAAAAAAAAAAAAAAAAAAAAAGATTTAAAAAAAAACTTGAAAAATTAGCACATTTTATAAAAAGTGATTTTTGGAGTCTCACAAGTCATTTAATTATAGTAACCAAGAATCATAATTTTTACCACCACCCCCATTATAAATACAATGGGTCTGAGGCTAAAGGAGTTTGATTAGCCCACTGTAGACCCAGCCTTGCAAACAGGACTAGGCTTAACCCTTGTCCTGTACTTACAGATGCCACCTTGACCTTTAGAGATAGGCAGAAAAGCTCTTCTCAAAGTTGACTTTTCTTGTGAGCCTTTCCCTAGGGAACATGCAGAGCCTCCCGCCATGGATGTGGTATAAGCAGCCCAACATTTCTGAATTACAGTACCCCAAGAAAAGCCCAGCATGGCAGAGTGAGCATACCACCTGCAAATGCCCAGGAGAGCCCTGTGCTTATTTTTAGCCAGGATAGGGAAAGTGCCGAATATCTTCCAGGAGAGCTGGCAGCTGGCAGGCTGCTGATACAGCTGTGCTTATGTAAGCCGGTGGCGGAAGGGAGTCCGAGGTTAAGGAGAAGCAGGAGCTTAGCACACCTCTGCTTGCCGAGTCTCTGTCAGCCAGCACATTCTGTCGGGTCATAGGTCAGGAGTAGTTGCTGGAGAGAGAGGGTGATTTGGAGTGTGCAGAGAACATAGGAACAGGTCTGAGTAGACATTAAAGCTGCCCCTTGAAAGTTCCATCGGCCAGTGTCTGGTTCTTCCCACGCTGTTATCCAGGGTAAATAAGAGAACAGAAGCGCTCCCCAGTGGTACAGTTGTTAAGCAGAGCCGCCGTTCAGCGCATTTGACCACACCTCTCGGGGGTGCCAGATGAAGGCGATCTATGTAACATCCCATCCTGCAGAAAGCTGCCGATACCCAGCATTTGCCTTGTCCTGCAAGCAGCAGCAGCAGCTGACTTTCACTGGAGCTGTGTGCCCTTTCATGGAGAGCCAAGATAGAACGTCTTTTAGCAGAGATTGATTTTAGTTACATCTAAATCAAAAACAAAACTCAAGAGCAAACAGTATAATGAGGCCTCCTGTGTCCATCACCAAGCTCCAGCAATAATCAACATGGCAGTCTTATTTCATCTGTTCTCCCACACACTCTGCAATTATTTGGAACATGCTCCAGACAACACATTATTTCAACTGAAAATATTTCAGTGTGTACCTCTGAAATAGGGGTTTTTGTTTGTTTGTTTTTTCAAGACAGGTTTCTCTGTATAGCCCTGGATATTCTAGAACTTGCTCAGTAGACCAGGCTGTCCTCAAACTCAGAAATCCACCTGCCTCTGACTCCGGAGTGCTGGGACTAAAAGTGTGAGCCACCACTGCCCAGCAATTCCTAATGAGTTTGAAAGAACAAATGTGACTGAAATATCTGTCTCTAGGAAAGCACTTCTTGCAAAGTGTGTTGATTGCTACTTTCTGAAGTCATCCTTGGTGCCTGCACTGCATAGATGTTAAGGAGTCTGCCCAGGCTGGCTCCCTGGTGAACTTGTTGGCCCCTTGAGGTGCTATGGCTGTTCTTTCCACTAGAGGGCACTGTGGCTCCAGGACTTCATGTGGCTCTTAGCCAGCTTTGCTACACCAATGCCTCTTAGGAGGCAGTATTTAGTGCATATTTATTATTAGGCACCAACTGGGTGCTTCCTGTGTCAAGGATGGAGATAGAAGAGGTCAGACACAAAGTCCTGTGACACTGTATTGGGAAATGGTTTCTTTGTATTCCCTTTTAAAACATCAGCTATGTCATCTGGTGGAAACTATTTTAGCTCTCCACAGGGTGCTGCTTCCTGCTATAAACTGCAAATTCGGTTACCTGGTTAGATTTTTCCAACTGCCATATATGGTCTTTTTAGAATGTGAGTGTATCCAAGCAAGATGCCAAGATATGCTCATCTTTGAAATAATTCATTTCTGATTTTGATACCATGTGTCAAGTCTGTTGGGGAGATGATGCTTACTGAGAGCTGCATGAGCCATACCCTGTCCCTTTTCTTCTTTTTATCTGCATCCTAGCAAGATGGATGGTAATAGCCTTATTTAAATGCCAAAGAAGAAAGCCAGGCGGTGGTGGCGCACGCCTTTAGTCCCAGCACTAAGAGGCAGAGGCAGGCAGACCTCTGAGTTCATGGCTAGCCTCATCTACCAAGTGAGTTCCAGGATAGCCAGGGCTACACAGAAAAACTGTGTCCTGAAAAACAAATAAAAGTCCAGAAGAAACATGAGGCTGGGGGAGTAGCTCAGAGTTCCTGCCAGCTTTTTGTGGGGCCTTGCATTTGGTCTCCAGCACCACAAAAATCAAACACTGAAAACTAAAAAGAAGTCTGTCAGGTGTAAGCTCACACTTGTGATCCCATTAGTTGGAGGGCAGAGGCAGGAAGATCACTGCAAGTTTAGGGGCAGCCTGGTCTCGGTAGTGAGGTCCAGGCCAGCCAGAGCCATAGGAAGAGACCTCATATCAAAATAAGCACCAAACTGAATAAATAAATAAATAAACCCAAGGAAGCAGATTGATTGAGGCTAACTGACCACTTAACAGATACAGGTGGACATTTAGATGAATAATTTTTTTCTCACCAAACCTGATAGGACACACTGACTGCTGTCGTCCTAGGATGTAGAAAACATTGGGCTTTGTAAAGACACCTTGGTATTTAGGAGGTCTTGCAATAACACCACAACACAGAAGTGACAATAAACAGATACCTGATTATGAGATCCTAATGAGTGTTCTCGTCATGACAGTACATGTACTGGTCTCCACAAACCCTCTCCATGGCTATGATGCTGGCTTCTGCAGAGGGAAGCCACCTATCATTAGAAACATGACATCAGCCGGGTAGTGGTGGCGCACGCCTTTAATCCCAGCACTGGGGAGGCAGAGCCAGGCGGATCTCTGTGAATTCAAGGGTAGCCTGGTCTACAGAGTGAAATCCAGGACAGGCACCAAAACTACACAGAGGAAACCCTGTCTTGGAAAAAAAAAAAAAAAAAGAAAAAGAAAGAAAGAAACATGACATCATCACTGGGGCGCCGCCCATGGAGATACCTTTGTGCTGATGTCCACTCATCATCTCTCCTCTTCTCCAGGACTAAGGCTTTGGGGTGTATTGGCACAGTGCCCCCCCACACCTGAAATCCTGTAGTTTAATGAAGGAAGACACATGTGTGACATGTCCTTCTGTGTTAACACGGTGCATGCATTTAAATGCTTTTCAGCTACTCATTTGTAAACCCACTTACACACTCCCATCCCCTGCCCTGGCATTAATACACCTAAACCCCAGCATCAGAGCTCAAGCCGTACTGGTTAAGGAGCGAATGGCAGTGGGAAGGGTGGATTTACTGGTTTAAGTTAGGAAAGCAGATACAGGTGGCAGGTGGCAAAAGCAACGGAGCCAGGAGGCGTATGGAGAAGCCCAGTCTTGAAAATTCAGCATTAGGCAGTCACAGCAGCGAGGTTCTGGGAAACAAGGACAAGCGTGGGTGTGTTCCAAGCCACCAAACTCTTCCTAACAACCCTGGGATAATGAATGAGCCTTCAGCGGGAGTCTTTGCTCTCTGGTGAAAGGCCCTCCCCCTGCAGACTGTCCCTCTGCAGATGCCATTGTGCACCGGGAACCATCTGGCAAATGTGCTCCTTCCTTCGTTCCTTCAGTGTTCCAGGTAATTCCCCCTTCTTGGATATAAATTGCTGCAGCAAGCCAAGCCAGTTGAATGTTTACTGGAGCTTCCCAGGCTTTCCCTAGCCTGGTTAACCGCATAGCTCACTGCCTGTGGAGCTGCTCACAGCTAATGAGCTCGGAAGCATGCATTTCCCTTCTCTACTGCTCTTGGTGTTTTGGAGTGTGCAGAGCCAGGCACAGGAGCTGCAAAACAGCTACAGCAACCAGATGGAGAAGCTGGGCGAAGCTCATGCATTCTTGAGGTAGGATGTCCTTCCTGGAGGAAGGACAGGTTAACTCCAGCTCTGTGGAAGACTTGGCCAGCTCCCTGAGGAGCCACAGCAGGCTGCCACCGCTGTAGGGCAAATCACATATTCTATGCTCCTGCTGCACAGGGGTGAATGCCTAGGAAACAGAAACTGCCCACTGCAACCTCTGGGTCCTGTTTTACACAAAACCAGTTTGCTCCCCTGGCCTAGCTTCATGGTATACAAGGCTGGAAAGTTGAGGGTCATGTTGGGACCATTTGAGCAAGCCTCCTGCTTCCAGCCTGCTTCACTGACTGCATTCAGAGAACAGAGATGAAAGGCAAGATTTATTCTTTCACAGACAGGATGGCCACATTGAATTATCAACTGTAGCCTTCACATGTATCATTCACAACCATGTGATCACTAGATTATCCTAAAGGGGATGAGAGATGAAGCAGTCAATGCCTAGACTCACATAGCGTCACAATCACCCTAACAACAGCAAGCAGCTCCTATGCAGATTCACACTGGATCTTAGTACACACCGTTCCTTCCGCCATGAATACCTCAAGCCCCATCCACTTGTCGATCCTTTAGGATTTAGCTTTAATCACCTACGTGGACGCCCCCCCCCCCCCCCCCCGCCCTTTGCCACCACATACTTAGTTTGTGTTCATCTCGGTACCTTCAGGTTTTGACAGTGTCTTCCCACCTGACACTGTCCTCTCTAAGGCAAAGCCACATGGATACCCAGTCAGGAAAGATGTTTATCAGCAGTGCTTTGGGAAGAGGAAGCCAGAGATAGGGATGTCGTTCAGTTGCTAGAATGGCTATCTAATATATGTGAGGCCCAGGGTTCCAGCCCCAGCACCACATAAACCACTGGGGGCGACACATGCCGGCAATCCCAGGAGGGTCAGAAGTTCAAGGTCATTCTCAACTACATAGTGAAATAGGGGCTGACCTGGGCTACCTGAGAGCCTGGAGGTAAGTTGAGGTGGAGATAGACACTTGCAGGTAACAGGATTTAGGGATACAGCCTCCAGGAACTACAGAGATGGCTCAGTGGCTAAGAACAGTTGCTGCTCTTTCCAGAGACCCTGAGATTAGTTCCTGGCACCCATGATGGACAGCTCACAACCGCCTGTAACCACAGCTCCAGGGATTCAGTGTTTTCTTCAGCTCCTGTGGGTGCCAATGTAAAGGTGGCATATATTCACACAGACACAAACATGTAAATAAAAACACACCTTTAAAAAATATTAGTGCGAGGTGAGGTGACACACTTTTAATACCAACACTTGAAAGGCAAAGACAGGCTGTGAGTTCAAGGCCAGCCTAGTCTACAGAGCAGGTTCCAGGCTAGCTAGAATTACATGGTGACACCATGTCTCAAAATAAATAAAAACAAATAAATAGATCAATTAAATAGATTAATTGATTGATTGATTGATTGATTGATTGATTAAAGGGCTGGGATAATAGTTCAGTAGAGAGTTCTGGCTGCTCTTCCAGAGGACCTGGGTTCAATTTCTAGCATCCTATATGGTGCCTGGCAGCCATCTATAACTGCAGTTCCAGGGGATCCGATGCCCTCCGTTGGCCTCCAAAGGCACTGCATGCATGTAGTACACATACACACATTCAGACAAAACACGAATATACATGATATAATTAAATTTAAATTAAAAATATGCACACAGAAGTCTGCCTCCCAAGTGCTGGGGTTAAAGCGTATGTGTTTTCACTTGGTTTTTATTTTTATAGATATAGTCCTCTGCAAAAAACTCCAGGTCCTCCCTTGTTCCACAAAAGATGAGATTAGAAACTGTGCCTTCCCTGGAGTCCTAGGGCTAAATAATGACAGAGCTGGAACAGGAACACAGCTCTACTGACCTGTTTTCCTGCTATCAGGCACTAAGGAATCATATCCTGAGCTGCATTTTCTGTCCTGTCTGGGAATAAAGGCTGATGGGTAATAATCAGGCTTCTGCGCTAGCACGAGAGAGGAGAGGGTTATAGAGAGACAGCGAGTGGATCTCAGAGCTGGGAGGGAGGTCATGGCTCATCTAGTCCAACCTCCGCATTTGCAGATGAGAAAATGGAGGCTGGTGCGGGTGAAGAGATTTCCCAAGGTCACATGGCACGCTGGTAATGGAACTGAGCTGAAGATGCATGCCTCCTGATCTCTGGGGCTGTGCTCTTGCCCAACTACTACACTCCAGAGAGCTGAGAGTTAACCTTCCATCCCAGAAAGGTGGACAGCCTAGCCCTACCAACCAGCTGCTCTCCAAGGGGCAGGTCCCTGAAGTCCTTGGCTCTTCTAGGCTTTTCTCCCCTCTCTTGGTGGCACCATGCTTAAGTAGGGTGTGCTCTGCATAAATAATAATGAACATTCTCCTTCCAGGGAGGAAGGCCACGTCTGGGCAGGCAATGTGACAGATGGTATTTACAATGCACACTGAGGAGTTCCCCCAGAGCCTTGATCGGGCTGTGTAGATGAGACATGGAAGAAGCAGAATCAATGCCCACTGCCTCACTCCTCCTACTGTCGGGAAGCTGCCGCCGCCGCCGCCGCCGCCGCCGCCGCCACCGCCGCCGCCGCCGCTGCATTACTGTCTGCAGCTGCATTACTGTCTGCAGCTGCATTACTGTCTGCAGCTGCATTACTGTCTGCAGCTGCATTACTGTCTGCAGCACCTCCCAGGTGCCTCTTAGGGTACTAAACATGAAGGTTCGGGGGCTTTTCCTCAGCTGCCATTGCTGCTTCCTTGTCCTTCTTGTGCACCCCAAGCCATTTTTCACAGAAACCTGCGCTGACATTCTCCCTAAAAGGAGCCTAGTGAAGTCCTGGTAGGCCACACTGACTCTGAGATGCTGTCCCAAGGCCTGGTGGAGTGGAAAACGGACTCATTCATTGAGCACATACTGTACAGAGGGGCGTGTGTGTGTGTGTGTGTGTGTGTGTGTGTGTGTGTGTGTGTGTTTTCGTGTTCACACACGTGTTGTTGGCTTTTGAACTCAAGACCTTGTGCATGCTGGGTAAGCATACTACCACTGAGCTATGTCCCCAATTCAGGGTATCACTAAAACTCAGGCTGGCTTTGAACTCACTCTGTAGCCCAGGCTAGCCTGGCACTGAAGTTGGAATCATTCTGCCTCTCCCTCCTGATTGCTGGGGTTACAGGTGTGTGCCACCACATCCAGCCTTTTTTTGGACTTTCTATGTGCCAGGAACCTATGAAGACACTGCAAACAGTACCACATTCTTGCCTTTAGGAACAGTCCATTCTCATGTGAAGTTTGACCATGTTGCTAACTGCCGTTGGTTCTCCTAGATCCTCATCAGTTCTTTCCCTCTAGAGTCTGCTGGGCAACTGGTACCTGGCTCTGTTGATAAATCAAGGGGAACTACCCCTGCCGTTCCACACACATCATCTAAGAGAAACAAGACAGAGGCTGAGACAAGAAGAGCATGAGTTCAAGGCTAGCCTAGGCTACACAGGGAGATTTTGAGCATGATAGGTACAGTGGTGTGCACTGATGGTCCCAGCCATTAGGGAAGCTGAAGCAGGATGATGTGGCGTTTGAAGCTACACACGTATACATAGTGAGATGCCACACCCTTTTTCTTCCTTCCTTTCTTCTTCAAGAAACAGACAAGCAGACTGATAATTGCTCCACGGTCTTGGACACACCCTAAGTTCCTGACCCCTGCAAACCTGCACCTAGACCAGCTCTATTTGGGCATTCTGAGCCTTGCTCAGTTGCTCTGGGAGAGCCCTGTTGCAGGTTTAGGCCAAGGTCATTTATACCATCATGGACCGGAGACTGTACTGTTGTTTGGCTGGCTTCTTTGTTTCTTTTTGTTGCAGGGCTAGGCCTTGAACTGTAGGTCGGGTCAGAGCTCTGCCACTGAGCCCTGCGCTTTAACTGTTACAGCGAACAATGTGGTGAGAGGAATGAGTCTTCAAACCTCCTCCAGTTCCAAGGGTCCTAATGTCCCTTCTGTGTCTGTTCTGTGGGCCTTTCTGAGGATAAAATGAAATGACAAATGAGGAAGTGTGTGGAAATAAAGGCTCGCGCACACGAGTGTATCATTATTATTATGAAGCACCGTCTTTTCTCCATAACATAAAACTTGTCTTTTGTTGGAGGTTGAGAGTAATAACTATGTAATTAGACTTTGTGTCGCACCAAGCGAGGCATGCTCTGTTTTTCATTAAACAGACATTTGTTTGGCTTCTACCGTGTGTAGCCTTGTGCATTGTGATGGATGTGAAAATTGAATAAGCCATAATCTTCTTCAAAGAATGCACACGCCGGAATCAGGAAGCTAAAACTTAGATTAATGCTATGCAAGGTCAAAGGAAGGAAGTGCTTCAGAGGGAGGGAGGAAGGGCCTGCCTTGGTGGAAAGATGGAAGAAAGGCTTGGTGGACCGCAGGGTTTCCACCAGAGAGTCAGGCAACATGGTAGGACCTTCATCCAACAGACAAGATCCAACCATTGTATAACCAGTTGTCACACAGAAGAACTCCAGGCCCAGAAATGGGACCCTGGGGACCAGCCAAGCCCCAAGGAGATGGCAGGGAAGGAAGGTGAGATGAGGAAAGCAGCTGGCAGGGGATCCGAGTGCGTGATTAAATCAGTCTTGGGACTGGCAAGGCCTCCCCTGTGCCTTTTTGAGGCCAGCCACCGGGTGTCCACACTTCTCTTTGAAAGGGTTTGGTGTCTGTGAACCTCGACATCTTTCAATAATGATTCAAGTCACTCAAAAAAGTGAGGGCCCTGGAGTGAAGAGACGAAAGGAAAGGGAAAAAACTCCGCTTGGCGGCCTTCTTCTGTTTGATCTCCCAGACAGCGGGCCATAGCGGAAGAATGCTGGAGTTGGGGATGGAGGGTGGTTGGATTCCAAGCGACGGCCTCCTCCTGGAGCTAGGTCTGCTGTTTGGACTTGCAGACTTCAAACATGACTTGGGGATTCCTGGAAGACAAAAGAATTCAGGGCCGAGCCTTGGATCTCAGTCAAAAATAACTCATGTCTTCATTTCAGGCAGGTAAAGGCGGCGGCGGCGGCGGCGGCGGCAGCCCAGGCCTGGCTTGCCGGCTCCTCAGAAGACTGGGGCTACAGGTTTGCTGAGAGGGTCAGTTTAGATTTGCTGTGGAGAGAGAAGGAGCCCTGAAGGGGTATGGCTCTGGCTGCAGATGATAAGAAACCCACATGTAAGAGGTTATGATAAAAAGCTGCCCTTTTTATCCTGCCTGCCATTTGCTTTGAGTGTTAATTACAGCCCTTCATGTTCCTTCCCTGGCTTCTCATTAGCTATAGGTATCCACACACAAACAGTTTGCTTCCATGCCTCTTCTTCCCCCAGGAGTTCCTCCTGGCTTCCCCTGCCCCTTCAGTACAGGGGTTGGAGGCCAGGGTCGTATGCATGCTAGGCCAGTACTCCGCCAATGACCCACACTCTGAGTCCCTCTGGCTTCTCAAAGACAGCCAGACTGTTCTAGCTCTGAGGTCCAGCTTTTCTCCCCTTAGAGGGCATGTTTGAGAGACAGCCCCCTGACATTCTCCCTGCCATCTTATGCCGCTGGGTTGTCTAATTTTTTTCCAGGACATCAGGCTTGGCTCTTTCCTGACAGTCCCAAGTCTCAGCACCTTGGCCAGGGGCTGGCAAATAATGGACACTCACAACATGTTAGTTGGAAGTTGGTATTGAACAGCTGCCAGCTTAATCCTCCTAAAACGCTGCTTGGGTTAGAAGCTGACTGCTTCTCCATCGCCTGCTGGGCAAGGGCCAGCCTCCTCTGACCACAGTAAGGACGTGGTCCTCCTCACTGGCTTTACCAGCCTTTTTTGTGTCCATCCACTTAGCAGTTCCCCGTCAAGGTCTGCCACAGTCTGACCTGCCTTTACCACACCATTCCCTCCATGCAGGAACCCTTAGACACTCTATCCCAAGGCTGCCCCATTCTCAGAGCTCATCTCAGCAATCCCCCCCCCCCCCCCGCCCGTTCCCCTCACCCACCGCCAGGTTTCAACATCTCTTCCCCCAGTGCTATGACTTAGATAACAAAAATTCCCTGAAGGTCCGTGGATTAAAGGCTTGGTCTCAGCTTGGAGCTCTTGGGAACTTTTAGGCATGGGGCCCTGGGGCAGTTCGTTATGTCCTTGGGGCTCATTCTTTGGTTGTGGGTCCCCAGTTTCTCCTTCTTCTGTTCTTGTTCTTCCTGGCCATTAGGTGTGCAGTTTTACTCCACAAACCCTGCAACATGCTGCCTCACCACAGCCCCAAAGCAACAAGCCCAATCAATCACGGACCTCCAAAAGTGTGAGCCAGAATGCATTTTCCCTCACCTCTCCGTTTTTGAAGACAGAATCCAGGCCTTGGCTGGGCTGGAATTTACTGTGAAGACCAGGCTGGTCTCGAACTCATAGAGATCTACCTCCTTACCTCTGCCTCCCAAGTGCTGGGGTTAAAGGTGTGCACCACCACACTGGCTAAACCTTTTTTCTTTATAAGGTGCTTGTGTCAGGTATTTTGTTACACTGGCAGAAAGTAGGCTAGCATACTCAGGATTTTACCTCATTCTCAATTGCTTAGTCTGTTTTGTTGGGAACTTCAAAAGAGGTCATGGAGCTATGGGTACCGCTTAGCAGTAAAGGACTTGCCTAGCATGTATGAAGTCCGGGGTTTGACTACAGTAACACACACACACACACACACACACACACACACACACACACGTACACACACACACACACACACACACACACGTACGTAAAGGCCAATCAGCTTGGTTTGCTGCCATCTCTCACTAGACTCTATGCATGGGCTTAAGGCAGACTCATATGCAGTCGCCCCTACTACCTATGGCATGCTGTTGAGTGAAGGTGGCCATTCCTTTCTCTGTCTTTATCAGAATGTTCCAGTGCTCTGGGTGCCTTATGTTGGAATGGGATGAAAGCTACCAGATAGTCAGGTTATTCTATTCCTTGAAGGCTCCAGGTCCCATTGCTTGCTGGGGGGTACATGGTACCTAGCTGCAGATCCCCCTGGAGTTAAGAGATGGATCAGGTTATCTGGGGAAGCTGGGCATTTCTGAGGACAAAAGAGTGGACTCGGGTTTGCAGAGATTGGATGTCACGGATGGTCTTAATGGTTTCCAAGTCCAAATAACCACTCTCCTTCCAGCAGAGGACTCCTGCTGGGGTGATTCCTGGGAAGACACAGGGTTCTTTCCTAAGAGGTTTGGGGAACACTAGCAAGGTTAAACACCTGTTCCTAGGGGCAGCAGATGGTATCCTCAGGTCCTTCTCCCCTTTGTCTTAACTGCTGACACTCATGTGACCTCTTCTATAGACAGTACTCCCCTGTTCCTGTCCTCAAGCCAAATTCCCTTTGAATTACAGTTAGAAGGATTTATTTATTTAATATTGTATGTGTCTCGGTGTTTTGTCTGCATGTATGTCTGTGTACCATGTGTGTGCAGAGCCCATGGAGGCCTGAAGAGGGGGTCAGATCATCTGGTACTGGAGTTACAGTTGTGAGCCACTAGGTGGCTGCTGGGAATCAAACCTGAAACCCCTGAAGCGGAGCCAGTGCTCTTAACTGCTGAGCCATCTCCCTCCAGCCTCTATATTTATTTATGAATGAGATGAGGTCTTACAGGCAGGCCTGATGTGCAGATCTATAATCCCAGCTACCTGGGGGGCTGAAGCTTTTAATTATATATACAGTGTTCTGCCTGCATGTGTCCCTGCAGGCCAGAAGATGGCACCAGATCTAATTATAGATGGTTGTGAGCCACCATGTGGTTGCTGGGAATTGAACTCAGGACCTCTGAGTTAACCACTGAGCCATCTCTCCAGCCCGGAAGAGTCACATTTTAAAGCCAACTTTAGCAACTTAATGAGACCCAGTCTCAAAATAAAAGTGAAGAGAGGAAGGGAAAGAGGGAGGGAGAGAAAGAGAGAGAAGATTGTATTGCTCTGGTCTAATATACAACATCCTATGGGCTCAAATAATCTCCGGCCTCAACCTGGGTCTGAAGGCTCCTGCCACTGCATCCAATTAGGAGTTTTTTGTTTTTGTTTTTGTTTTTGTTTTTTTTTAAGTGTTATTGTCTGGCTCACTGTCTTCCATGCTGCCTTTAGGATGGTTTCCAAACTCCATTCTCAAGAAACTAGCCGCGCTCATATCCCTCCGCCTAGACTGACCTCTTCTTTTGATGCCTTACTCTAATTCCAACCATGCCAAATCCCTTGCCCTTTTCCTCCCAGGCTGCATGCTGTCCCCTCTGCCTGGATTGCTGTGTCACCTTCCACATGGCCTAGTTACAGAAGCACTTCCTTTGGGAAGACCTCCTGGATCCATGAGGACTCTCTTCTTCCTTTCAGCCTGTATGACTCCCCGGGCTTCTGTAGAATCCAAGACTTGTTGAACATGGCTGTGCCCCACTCAGCCCCACCTCCACGTGCTCACCCAATCAAACCATTTATGGAGGGCAGAGTTTGTGTCTTACATGAGTCAGTACACAGCTCCGTGTACTCTCAAAGATCTCCCCTAGTGTTTAATAAGAACTCAATAATTGTTCAGATTTCACTGAGCCTGCAAAGGTACCTTCCCCAGGAGGGGGTGACTGAACTCAATGCGTTGCTAAGAGCTGTCCGTGCCCCCCCCATATGTCCTGTCCCGTCCCCCCCTCCCCAAGAGAAAGTATGCGAGGAACAGCTGGGGGTCAGTGGGTGCTGGGCTGCTGGACATCTCTGCGGAGTGGCCATCTTTTCCATGCACCTGTCTCTCTTTCCAATTCCCCTGTAACTAGGCTTTCTGAGCTATCTCTGCTGTAAGTCTGAGTGTAACAGAGCCAGCACCATGCATGTTTTGTCAAGTCAACGGTAGCAGGGCTAGGAGAGGCAGGGACCCCGGCCTCAGGGCCTCCTGCAATGGCTTATCCTCCTGAGCGTCTTTCCGCAAGGAATCCAGCCTCTCTTCTGTCCCCTGAAGGCTGTTTTCAAAATCACACCCCCATGCAGACAGTTTTATTTACAAGGAAATCTTGGCAGGATCTTGACTTGTTAGTAGAGTAGGGGATGGGGGAGGGTGGCGAGAAACAAAAATAGTTGAAATGATCACACTTTCTGAAACCGAGATGAAAATTGGTGTCTGTTGCAAACTCACCTAATTAGGATGGAACTAATTTCCCTCTGTGTTTAAGGGGAATAGTCAGCGCTGGTCGAGATGGTCACAGGTTGGATCCTGGGGCTGCGAGATGCAGTTACATTTGTCTTATGAAAATGAAGACGTTAATTGCAACTTCTGCTGATAAAACAGATGCTTCCTTCTGACAGGACAGCGAGAAGAGCGAAGCTGATGGGAAGAGGCTAAAGGGTATGAAGATTCTGTCTGTGGGCTGCCTAGGGGACTGCACCAGGAATGAGTCCCTGAGCCTTCCTTGGGGAGCGTCTACCCCAGCCTGGGCACTGGCACAAATTATAGTCATTTGGGAGGATCGTCATCCCCTAGGGCTTTTCCCGCAGGTAAACTGCCCTCCACTCTTCTCTTTAAGGATCCTCTACTGCTTTACTAACTTCATTCCTGCTTTTTAGTTTTAGTTTTTTTTGTCTTTCCTCCCCAGCCCCTCTCTCTGGCGGGGCGCTTTCCTGGGGTTTAACAGATCAAGAAGCGTGAGCAGGATTTACAGCTCTGGATGGAGGGAGGGCAAAGGTTAGGGTTTGGGGTTCCAGACCCCCTGACGTTCCTCGCATCCCTAGGCTTTCCCGGACCTCCCATAATCCGAGACGGCAGTGAATAAGGGACCTAAGGGTGGCTGGTGGGATCCGGTCCTCACATCTCACTCTCCGTTCAGTCCCGGTTAACCCCGACGTGGCCAACTTCGTGGGAACCTCGCTTCTGATTCCATCACACACTCTGCCGCCTCCGAGTGACGGTTAACGCGTGGCCGAGCTGAGCCGGCTGAGGGCAACAACGCAGTCCCTATCCCTGGGCTGGAGGAGCAGCCACTCGCTGCCCGCCCGCCCGGCCGCAGCCGGCCCTCCCTCCTTCTCTCCCTCCCTCCCTCCCCGCGGGCGGCCTGGGGGGGCGGGGGCCCCGCGAGCAGCCCCGCCCCCGCCGCGCGCCGCCCCGGAGGAGTCGGTGGAGAGGAGGAGGCTGGCGCGCAGAGCGGGGGCCGCGCGGAGCGGGAAGGAGCGCGGGGAGCGGTAGGGCCCGGCCGGCCCAAGGGCGCCCTCGCCTCGGGCCCGCGGCGGAGGCGGAGAAGTTTGGCGGCTCGGGGCCCGGCGCCCCGGGGTCGCGGGGGGGGGGGCCGCGGAGAGGGCGGCGCGGAGAGCAGGGCCATGGGGGCGAGCGCGGAGGTGGCGAGGCGCGCAGCGAGCTTCTGGAGCGACGCGGCCGCGGCGGCGCAAAGTTAGCCCGGCGCCCCGGGACGAGCGCCGCAGCCTGGGCCATGGGTGAGCACCCCAGCCCCGGCCCGGCAGTGGCCGCTTGCGCCGAGGCGGAGCGCATCGAGGAGCTGGAGCCCGAGGCCGAGGAGCGGCTGCCCGCCGCGCCAGAAGACGTGAGTGCCCCCTCCTGTGCCCCTCAAACTTTCTGGGGGGCGCCACGCCGGGAGCCGCCACGGCTTCAGCTCCCTACCCGGGGGCAACTTGGAGGCTTCAAGGTTATGTCACTGGAGCGTCCGGGATGAGCTAGGGGCCCCGCGCGTGGGAGGGATGGGTCTCCCCAAATGAACCGGCGCGCATCCCACCCCCGCTCGGATTCCCGCGGCTTCCCTGCGGGACACAGCTCTGGCCGCTGCGCCGCCAGGAACCTGTCGGCCGCGGAGCCCCCTCCCAGCTGCTGGTGCAGTGCCCGGGACACGGCGTTTTCCTGCAGAGGCGGCCGCGTCACTGTAGAGACTCCCCCTCCCCTCCCCTCGGCGACCTGCGGACTCTGCAAGCCGGGGTTGGGGGGGGGGGGGAACCGGCGCCCCAGGCTCTGGACAGCGCAGACCAATCTGGAGACCCCTTCTCGGCTCCCAGATTAGCTCCTGCCCGGCATCTGCCTTGTCGCGACACTGATTGAAATTCAAACTGGCCTTAGTCCCTGAACCCTGCGAGAGCTAAGAGAGCCAGAACGCTGGGACGAAACGCTCCCAGCAGGGGGCTCAGGAGTCCTAGACCACGTCGGTGCCAGGAATGGTCCCCAGGGCGGGCTAGGGAGGGGCTACCCTAGAGGGCTTCCCTGCCATCTGCCGCTCCAATCTCTTGTCCGGCTGTCCTGGGAGGCGAGGTAGGGTCTGACACTAGGAAGCCCTGGGCACTTGAGTTGTTAAAACTACTCCCTCCCAGCACCCTGCTTCTGACCTGTCCCTCCCTCGGGGTAAAATTAAGCCAGGAACCCCAACCTACGAAACCACAGCCAGCAAATCTGAATGGACCGGGAGTCTAACATCTCTCTCGCTTGTGTGGTCAAGCCAGTCACTTTCTCCTGGCCCTAACTCCTGAGAGAGTCTTACGTACTCAGTACTCACACTCAGTCTTGGAAGCATATTGGGGAGTACCTACCCACCCAACCCCCCTCCCCAAATCAAGCAGGCAAGACTAGTGCTGAAGCAAGGGTAAGTCTCCAGCGGACAGAGTCTGAGTACACTTGGACTCTGGGCGTGGATGTGGACGTGACCTTTAGGTAGCAGAAGTTATCAGAAACCCCGAGACATAGTTAGGAATCGTCCTTGTTCTCATTCCTGTATCTGGCTGTCCCACCCCAGAAACACCCCATTTCCACCCCATACTGTGCGTTTCTGCCTTTGCTCATCTGGGGAATTTTCGGGGTTCTTCAGGTGGGCCTCTGAGCCTGGTTCTGACTGCTGGGCACCAGCTGGGAGGTGATGTCGGAAACCTCAGGGGTCTGCAGAAACCTTGGTGATAAGTGCCTTTCTTTCTCTTCTTCCTCTCCTGCATGGCCTCCCTCTCTACCAGCACTGGAAAGTCCTGTTTGAAAAGGTATGTGAGCAGTTAAATCCCTCCCTTCCTCCCAGTCCTGCCTGAAACCGGTCTCAGTCTCCCTGCCTGCTTGCGTGGGCTTCCCTAGCTCGGTGCTCCTAAGATGGTGACGTGCTGTGGAGGCGTGGCTTAGTATGTCTAGGGCGGAGCCACACTGTGCTCTGGGTATCAGAGACAGCAAGCTGTAGGCTCCCTAGAGAGAATCCTTTTTCTCCCTCCAAATTCTCCTTGCACCATGGCTGGGCTTACACCACTTGGGAATTGAACAATATGTATTAAAGTTTTCTATATGCAAGTGTGTTGCAGTAGGAGGCTGGGGAGGTGGGGGAGGGGCTTAAGCGAACCTTCCGGCTCCCTTTCTGCTCCTGTTATGAAAAATACTTGGCCCCCATAACATAAAATCTGTCATCCTTGGGGAGGAGAATTTGTTCATAAAATGGGCTCTTTTGAAGGCTGATCTTGTGTCCCATTCTGCAGTGGGGATGGGCCAATGGGGGACGGTTTACAAATGAAAATCAGTATGTGATTATGTGCTGTATAGGGGTGAGAAGTAGAGTTGGAAGTACCAAGGGTTGGGTTTGAATCTAGAGATGGACATTTGGCCTTCACTGGGGAAATAGTTCTTTTTTACTTGGTACTTGGTACTATTGGGTATTTCCTTTCCGTGCTTGTACCATAGTGCGGAAGAAAAGATAGGCAGGTTCCAGTGTGGGTGGGTACTGAACACTTCAGTCACAGCCGAGAGTAACTGTGCCATGAGGTTTGTGTGGCTTTTAAGAGATCTGCTTGTGTAAGCCAGGTGTGGTGGCACACACCTGTGAAGTCTTCATTTGGGAGGTAGAGGCTGGACAGTCAGGAGTTCAAAGTCATCCTTGGCTCTAGAGCTACTTTGAGGCTAGCCTGGGTTAGTGAGTGGGGAGGGAGGTATGAAAAGGCATCTTAATCCAGACCTTTGTTGTAGGTGGGAAAGTTTTCCAAAGCGTTTGTTTGTTTCTGAACGTGTATGGATTGCATGTACACCGTGTATGCACAGTGCCTTCCGAGGCCAGAAGAGAGCGTGGGATCCGCTGGGGCTGGAGTGACTGATGCTTGTGAGCTGCCATGGGGGTGCTGGAAACTGAACCTGGGTTCTCTGGAAGAGCAGCCACCTCCTGCGCCCTCCTCTCCTTTAAAGCAAGGCTGTTGTAGGATCCAGGTGATACCTAGATGCTGTAACTGTGGGAGAGGTGATGTGGGATACAGGGATGAGGGAACTACTTAGTTGCTGCTGAAGCGAACACAGACAAGCAGCTCGTGTTAGCTAGTTTTCCATTGTCAGGATATAAAGAGAAGAGATATATTTGGCTTATGGTTTTGGATATTCTATTTTTTGGGGGTGGGTGGGTGGGCAGGAGGTGTTTATTTTTTGTGACAGGAGACAAGATTTCTCTGTGTAGCCCTGGCTGTCCTAGAACTTAATCTGTAGACCAGGCTGGCCTTGAACTCAGAGATCCGCCTGCCTCTGCCTCCTGAGTGCTGGGGCTAAAGGTGTGCACGACTGCCTGGGTGATTTTGGATACTCTTACCTGTGATTGGACGGCCCCTGCAAGGAAGCAGACCCAAGCAGAAGTATGTAGTGGGGTGAAAGCCGCTGGCCTCATGACTGTGGGGCAAAGAGAGGGGAGAGACTGAATCCCACACCCCCCTTCCAGACATCCCCAGTCACCTAAAGGCTCCTTACTAGACCCAATAGCTCCAAGCTAGAGATCAAACCTTTAACTCATGTCACTTTGAAGGTGACAATGAGGTTGGAAAGGAAAGATATGGTGATAGGAGAATAGGAAGATATTAATAGACTTGAGTAGCTGAGGGGAACCACATCCCCAACGGAGATTCTGAGCTTAAAGGGAAAGGAAAAAGTTGGGGGTTCAGGTTGGCAAAAACCAACAGCTTTAGTGACAGCCAACTTTAATGTGGGGACCTAGCCAAATGCAATTACCCCATGGGACTGAACATGTAGGCTTATGGGGGAAAGAGCCTGGGTGAGGATCTTGGGGGATATAATCCTTGATGCCTGGCTCCCAGCATGAGGGCCACCTACTCTCCCTCTGGTCCCTAGGAATATCCCAGCTGCTGCCCTGACATCTCGAGGCAGGAGGGAACCATGGCACTGCCACTGTTACCCTTCCTTCTCGGCTGCCAGCCCTTCACACCTCCTGCCAGATTTAGAATGAGAACCTAGAACACAGTGTATCATGTTTTTTTCCCTCTGTGTCTTTCACATTTGACTAATTTCCTTTGCCAGTTTCTATGTGTGTGTTTACATTTTCAAACAAACCATTTGGGTGAATGGAAGAGAACTTGCAGAGGGAAGTGTGTGCAGCTGGAGAACAGTTCCAAGCAGAGGGCGTGTGGCAGGCACTCGGTATCAGCCATCAGTCTGTAAAATCCCACTGGAGGCAAGTCCTGGGCAGCTTGTAGTGCATCCCCCTGCTTCTGGAGAGGCCCACTCAGAAATCCTCCTAGGCTGGGGATGTAGCTCAATGGGAGAGTGCTTGCCTAGCATGCACAAGGCCGTGGGCTAAATTCTCAGCATTGCAGAAAGAAAAATAAATAAACAAATAAATAAATAAAAGGAAAACCAATCAGTCATTCTGGCAGACAAAATGAATTCTAGGAAAGCAGCCGACAGGTCTTACTCAGAGCCATTTTTCTCTTACAGTAAGTTCTGATTTCTTTTTCTTTTCTTTCCTTCTTTCTTTTTTTTAAATTTTTTTTTTTGAGACAGTTTCTTTGTAACAGCTCTGCCTGTCCTGGATCTCACTTTGTAGACCACTTTTCTTTTTTCTTAAGATTTATTTTATTTTATACACTTGGCTGTTTTGCCTACATATGTGTCTGTGCACCATGTGTGTGCAGTGCCCATAGAGTCCAGAAGAGGGCGGTGGATCCACTGGAACTGGAGTTGTAGACAGTTGTGTGATGCTATGTGGATGCTGGGAATTGAACCCGGGTCCTCTATAAGAGCAGGCAGTGCTGTTAACCGCTGAGCCATCTCTCAAGCTAGATTCCTCCTGTCCATCCCTCATAAGACATCCGAAGCCTCATCCTGCCTGGGGCTCTTTTATGTCTTAGCATCACTGCTTCAGAGCATGGCTTGGGCTCTGTTCCGTGTTTAGCCCTTATGCGCTCACTGCCCTGATCTTTTGACCCTTTCCCAACAGGGCTAGAGAAGAGCAGATATGAAGCTCCTTCAGTAGACACGCAGCCTCAGACACATGTCAGGTTGTTTCCAGAGCAGGTTGTCTTTCCTGCTCCTTCTCCTGAGTCTGACTAGAAGTAGGATTTGGCCATTGGTTAACTTGGTGACAACTGGAAAGAAAGTTTGGCTGGAGATGGCAGGTAGGCTCCCCAGCATTTCCTACAGAGGTAGATAGCCTTGGTAGGCTAACTAGTTAGTGAGTTGGTGAGTTAGTGAGACATGGCACCTGTCAGTCCCTACAAGCCCATGTAATCCATGAATTCACCTCCCGGAGATTGTTAGTGGAGTTGTTAGGGACAGAGCCTGGGCCTTGACAACCCTAACGAGTCAGACTGGACCACTCACCCTCCATAGGTCATGTAAACAGACATACTTACAATAAGAAGCAGAGAAGGAAGATTTATTCAATGTGGCCACCTTGGGAAGAGGAATAAAGAGATCTAGTGATCCTCAGAGTCCATCTTCTGTGCATAGACATGACATTTGTGTTTCAGTATCCATAGCAGCAAGAAATATGCATAACTAAACCATCATGGTCAAGGTGTGGTCCCACCCATCACCGAGCCATCTTTATCTTACTCCATTCTCTCCTGCAAAGTGGTGTGGGTAGTTGTAAGAACTGTGTCTTAGCTAGGGTTTCTATTGCTGTGAAGAGACACGTGACCACGGCAACTCTTATAAAAAGAAAGCATTTCATTGGGGCTGGCTTACAGTTTCAGAGGTTTAGTCCTTTTTCATCATGGTGGGAAGCATGGCAGCACTCAGGCAGACACGGTGCTGGATAGGTAGCTGAGAGTTCTACATCTGGATCTGCAGGCAACAGGAAGAGAGAAAGAGAGACACTGGGCCTGGTTTGAGAATTTGAAACCTCAAAGCCCACCCCCAGTGATATACTTCCTCCAACAAGGCCACACCTCCTAATAGTAACACTCCCTGGTGACCAAACATTATTGGTGAAATTATTATTATTATTATTATTATTATTATTATTATTATTATTATTTTATTTATTTATTTTTTTGTTTTTTCCAAACAAGGTTTCTCTGTGTAGCTTTGCGCCTTTCCTGGGACTCACTTGGTAGTCCAGGCTGGCCTCGAACTCACAGAGATCCGCCTGGCTCTGCCTCCCGAATGCTGGGATTAAAGGCATGCGCCACCACCGCCCGGCTTATTGGTGAAATTATTAAGGCCACTCCACGTAGTTAAAAGGGAGGTTTATTTTGTGGGGTAACTTACAAGTGAAGGGATAGTTTACAGGGTCTGGAAAAGGTGTGGTGCAGTCCGGCGGTGTTCTCTGGAGAACTCTACTCAATCTACCTCCAGCGTCCAGGGTCCAGGAACCAAGAGAGCTGGTGCATCCGGATCTCGGGTCTTCAGGGTCCTCTCTCGGCCCCGCCTTGTAGTCGTGACAGTTACCGAAGCCTCAATGAGGGTTGGAACTTCCAGATCAAAGCTGGAATGGCTACCCACTACAAAACATTCAAATATATGAGCCTCTGGGGGCCATTCTTATTCAAACCACCACAGATTGCTTCATAAGTTCCTTCTCTCACTGGCACCAGGCTTCAGCCTTCTCCTTCTCCCAGAATGCGACACCTGGAGAAATTCCAACTTATTGGGAACTGACCTAGTTAGGGTTAATATTGCTGTGATGAAACACCATGACTAAAAACAACCTGGGGAGGAAAGGGTTTATTTGGCTTACCCTTCTACATCACTGTTCATCATTGATGGAAGTCAGGACAGGAATTCAAGCAGAGCAGAAAGCTGGAGGCAGGAGCTGATGCAGAGGCCATGGAGGAATGCTGCTTACTGGCTTGTTCCCCATGGCTTGCTCAACCTGTTTTTTAAATTTTTTATTTTTATTATTTATTTTTTTTTTTATAGAATTCAGGACCACTGTCCCATGGGTGGCCCCACCCACAATGTGCTGGGCCCTCCCCCTTGAGTCATTAATTAAGAAAATGCCCTACAGATTTGTCCAGAGCCCAATCTTTTGGAGGCATTTTTTTTTTTCAGTTGAGGTTCCCTCCTCTGATGACTTTAGCTGATGTCAGGTTGACATAAAACTAGCCAGCGTAGGACACATTGTTTCAGTAGATATCCAAAGGAAGAGGTACAAAGTTCTCTTTAGAATAGCTTCATTCCTGATGGGATAGTTACAAAAGTCAGAGGTATTGGAGTCTGGAGCCTCTGGAGCAGCGCATTTCTTCTTTCCCCTTCCTGGGTCAGGGGGACACCAGTGGTCATCTGTTTCCAGGTATTGGAGGTGGAACTGACTCAACTCTTCAGTGCCACATTTAATATGCAGGGAAGCCTTGCCCAGCATGAAGCTGACTGGGCCCTAAGGGTGAAAAGCCAGCATGTTAGCCTTGTGTGGCTACCTTTCAAGTAAATGGCCAAGATGCCTTCTGGGGATTGGTGGTGAGGAAATCAGGTGACCCCAGTCTTTTGGAAGCTTTTCTGTTCCATGGTCATGGAGATACAACAGGTCTTGTCCCTGCTACTCCTTCTCCTATAAAAGCTACCACAGGGAGGAAACTGGAGGCCATCAGCTTGTCTACCTCATATCCTGTGTGTTCACTTCCTACTTGAAACTCTCCATAAGGGAACTGTCCTTTCATTGGTGGTGGTGGGGTGGGGTAGGGGGATCTTGATGGGTTTTTCCTAACTCTTTAAACAGGTTTTTAAGTTACTGGGCCAAGGAGATGGCTCAGCAGGTAAAGTCACTTGTGTCCAAGACAAACGACCTGAATTCAATTCTTGGGACCCACGTGGTAAAAGGGAAGAACTGACTCTCAGAAATTGTCCTCCGACCTCCATGTGTACACTCTGTCTCACACCTGTCCACAAAGAATATGTGTGATAAAGTTAGCATAGGGCTAGGTGTGTAATTGAGAGGCAGAATATAGCATAGCATGTGTGAAGCCTTGGGTTCAAATCCCTTGTGTTGAAAACAAAATAATAGAAATAATAATAATAACAACTGTAAGGGCTCTGTGTTGTTATAATGCAATATCATGGCAAAAATACCGTATTTTTTAATTGCTAAGGCATTTGGACATTTCTTTCACAATTTCTTCGATGGTTTCAGATCTGAGACAGTTTCTGTTCTCCCCAAGTCTCTTAATCAATCTACTCTAATGTATTCTACTAGAGTTACAGATAGGTGCTTGAGAGACACCATGATACTGAGAATCAAACTTGGGTCCTCTACAAGAGCAGTGAGTGCTTTTAACTGTTGAGTTAGCTCTCCAGCCCTAAAAGTCACTTTACTTTTAGAAGTTGAATTTAAAAGTTTACATACATACATACATACATATATATAATGTGGGGAGCATGCACATACCACAGTGTACTTGTGGAGGTCAGAGGACATCTTGTAGGAATTGGTTCTCCATTCATTGGGTTCTGGGGATTGGACTCAGCTTGTCAGGCTTGGCAGCACGTGCTTTTAACAACTGAGTGAACTACTTCCTAGGTCTCCCCCAAACCACTTCTGAGCCAAAAGGAATTTTCAGCTTTTTTCTCCCAGTGTCCCTGGAACCTTCGGGTCTTCTCTTGGCTGGACCCAGACTCTGACCTCATTTGTAGTTTTCCTGCTAGCTGGCTGCAGGTGTGGGGGTGGTCATGGTGCTTTGGTAGCTGAAAGGAAGCTCAGATGAGATGAAACTGCTGAGTGGATTATGGAAGAGCCACAGAGAAAAATGCCTTCCCCAGAGACAGTCAGTCACATTGGCCATGGCCCTGGAACACACGATTAACCAGCAGAGCAGGGATCTCAGAGAACAACAAAGCTATGGTTTAACTGGAGCCCACCCTTGGCCTCTGCATCTCAACTCTAAGGAGATGAGATGTAGCCTCCAGCACCACATCACTACCCTGCTCCAACTCCAGTGACCTGGGAGGTCATGTATCTATTAACTCTTTGATCCCTGACCATTCACAAAAATGCATTCAGCAGTTGAGCAGTAGAGCCAAGAGAGCCTAGCTTATGTACTGTCTAGTGTGTGATAGACCCACAGACGTTTGAATGAATGGCAGGTCAAACCACAGCCCCGGGGGTTAGAAAGATGGCTCAGTTGTTACGGTTCTTTAGAAAAACAAAGTGAAACTATAGCCGTGTGTGTATTATTTGGGGCTAAGGTATCCTCTCCACGAGCAGCGCCTGATCATGTCCCACCCTCTCCTGCCCTGTCAGTGGCCATAGGTTATTAGACCGTCGATGGAAGTGTCTTGTATCATCTGTTCATTTTGCAAGTGAGGAAAGAAGGTCCCTTGGTGTGATGGTGTCTGAGCTCCTGTGTGCTTGCCACCAGGTACTGCCAACGCCTTTGCTTAGTGGTACCCTGCAAGGTGATGGAGACAGGTGGGGGGATGACACCCCACTAGCCTGTCAACAGTGGGCGAGCCAGGCCACAGATTTTCCTGGAAACCGTAGACTAGTAGCTGTGTGAGCATTGCTGGGAGGATGGGTGGAGTGTGCACAGATCTGGGTGTAGCCGGTAGGAAGCACCAGGTAAATATTGTTTGCTGGTGGCATGTAATGAAGTGAGTCCTGTTTCTCAGAGGGGTATAGACATGTAGTACAGGGCTTGGGTCAAAGTGTCCAGATTCCTAGTCCAGCTAGGCTGCTTTCCTAGGACAGAAGCTGAATACCACGCCACTGCTGAACTTCCCGGAAAGAGTCTTAGGACAAGGCTGTCTGGTATATGTTGATGCCCAAGCACTGTCTGCTCACCTGGCTTCTCTGTGTGCTACAGGGCGAAAGGTGAAGGGTCAGGACAAGGTGTCTAGCCCCCATGTGGGCTGGGCCAGGCCTCCTCTCTTCCTATCCGGCAGTTCTTACTGGCCCTTCCATTGGTGTCGTAGTGACATTGGGCCCAGGGTACTGTCTTGTTATAGGAATGGAGACAATGTGTCTAGAGCTGTAAACAGACATAATCCCAAACCTCTTTCAGAGATTTTTGTTTGAAAGTTAGTCTCTACGTGGCTCACCCCCTCCCCTTTTGAGATAAGGTCTTGCTATATAGGTCCTGCTAGCCTCACACTTAATATGCTTCAGTCTCCTGAGTGCGGGATTACAGGAATGGGCCAGACCCCTCCCCACCTCCTGACTTTTCCGAAGCAAGCGTAGGTCTATGTTGGTAAAATTCCTTTGAGAGAATGAACTTCAGTGTGTATTGTGTGTGCACAGGTCTGTAATCTCCTCTCACTTTGATTTCTCAGCAAACTGAGAGGTAAGGCTGTTGTGTTCTTTCTTGGTATTGTTTCGAGACAGTGTCTTACTTTGTAGCCTTAGCTGGCCTGGAACTCTGTATAGACCAGGCTGGCTTCGAACTAACAATGATCCACCTGCCTCTGCTTCTCCCTCCCAAGTGCTGGGATTGAAGGTGTGTGCCACTACGCCTGACTCTGGGTCCTCTTTATGGGGGAGGAAACCCTGGATGGAGGGGACAGGGCTTCCCCAGAGCTATGGAACAAATTGGGAGCCTCTGCAGTGGGTGCGTTTGTCCGCAAGGCTTCTGGGTGGCTTCTGCAACTGGACAGGATGTAAAGGGGCTGTTCAAGGCTCTTCATGCCGTCTGCCTGCTCCTGTTCTGCCTCCCACCTCCCTCCTGCTCCTGGACTGTTCAGGGGACTAGATGGATTCTGGGGGTTTCTAGGGAAGGTAGCAGGGAGCAAGATTTGGGCAGAAGGGAAAGGGCAGGGCAGATGTCAGAACCTCTCCTGATCTCACCTCCTGCTGCCGCTCCTGTCTGCTGCTCCCTGGAGGCTTCTGGATATATGGCTATGACTCAGCTTTGGTCCCTGGATAGCCCTGACAAGCTGGGCCAGATGAGTCAGTCCATATATTCTCGACCCCCTGGGATATTGCCTCTGAGTCACAGCCCCCATTTGTCCCCTCAGAGCCTGTGACATGGTCAAGCAAGAGGAGGGAGAGCCTGTCCATGAGCCAGGTAGCTTTGGGGTGGTGCTGAAGAAGTGGGGTCTTCTGGGGCAGGCTGACAGGTGGAGAGGGCCAGAGTCTGGTAGAAGGCGACGGCTCTCACTGTTCGTCCTCTCCGGTCACACTTGCCCACATTCTGGGACAGGCCAGTCTGTTCCCTCCTCCAGCTGTTGGCAGGGTAAATGGTTTTCTGGAAATGCTCTTTGTCCAGCTACTCAGCCTGGATTCAGCCGGGGTTCTCTGCTTGGGGAAGCCTGTTCTGCCTCCCTGACCAGCCTGCTAGCCTCAGCCACGGGGATTTGGCTCTGCGGCCCTATGAAGTGAGAGGAAGGGTGTTGAGGAGTCTGGCGTCTGGATTGGTGCCTGATGAGAGGCCTAGCTACCTGCAGGGATAACAGAAAGAGAGGAGAGGGCTGGGTTCCTCATGGCTCCATGTGGGCAGGCTGGAGGACAGGAGGGTCAGAACTTGGTCTTAGGACCAGTTCCCTTCCACTCTGACGGAGGCTTGGAGTCTGGGAAGAAGCATCCCTTGCTCACCCTGGAGCAGGTCAGGTGTGACATTTCTGAGGGCTTCAGTTTCTCTGTCTGTTAAATGGGACTAGTCACACTTAATTGTGTTCTGAGAGTCGGTGTTTTGAAGAATTAGAGGGAGAAGGTCATGAGAAGGACAAGGGGTGGGTTCTCTCTCTCTCTCTCTCTCTTTCTCTGTGGATTAGCATCCTCATTTGCAAGGAAAACATGGAAGAGAAAGCGCCCCCCCCCCCCCCCCCCCCGCTCTCCCATCCCCGGCCTCCTGACCTTGCCAGCTGCAGCCTGGACTTTTTAATTTATGGGGCTGTAAATGTCTATGAATGGGCCAGAGTTCCCTGGTGGGCTGTGGCATGCTGGGTGGGGACAGCTCTGTTGAGCCAGAAACTCCCCAATAGACTCATTAATTTCCTCTGCTTCGAGGCCTGGGAATGAAACAAGGAGCCGACAGATGGGGGATACCCCACCCCCACCCCAGAGGGCAGCTGTCTGCATCTTACCCTGTCCCAGGACTCATGCCCTGTGGCCATTTCCTTCTGAGCAGACAGGAGACATTGGGGATGAAGATGGGGACTTACCCAGATCCCAGGTTCCCATGTTCCAGACCTGAGAGGTGTTCCCAGGGTGGCAGCTAGCTTGTCGGCTCCAGATGTTGCCTTTGGGATCATGTTGAGGACTTCTGTTCATGAGCCCCTATAGATGTCAGAGGAGAGGGTCTTCCCAGGAGCCAGACTTGTGATTGTCCCAGAAATGTAGTCTGTGCAAGTCGCAAATGCGTAATAGATAGGAACTAGACTTGTCCCCGTCTCTCCTGATTTGAGAATGCCAGGGACATTTGAGAAACCTGGGGCAGCTTTCTGGCCCACAGGGAGAGCTGGGCTGCTGTCCTGGGTGCTGAGCAGGCAAACCCCTTGCTCTGGCAGGGTTTGTCCCTGAAAGCTCAGCTCTGTGGCCCCATGAGGCCAATCGCTGATTTTTCAGCCTCTCTTGGGACCTGGTATCCCTAGTCAACCTTCTAGCTGGGACCGGATCCCACAGACTTCTAGTATCGGCTGCCTGAGAGACCGTGACGCTCAAGAACCGGAGGCAGAGGGACTGCCTGGGTTTCATGAAGGGAAACATGATTGTACTGTAGACTTGTGGTTGTTCCTAAAGGTTCCACACAGTGTAATTGCCGAAAAATAAATACTGTGGTCAAGTAAGGTCGAGTTAGGAAAATGTGGAGCTGAACCAAACCAAATAGGCTTTTCCACTGCTGGGTCGGGCAGAGCCCTCCCATGGGTAATTGCATCGTGCTCTTCTGGGAGGGCTTTCTAACTGTGGGAGAGAAAATAGGGTTTTGTTTAATTTCCGCCTATGTCCCCCTCCACCCCCATCATCATCACCTCCCACAGTCCCCTGTCCCCAAGAAGGGACTGATGGATGTTCCTATTCTCAGAACTCACTGTACTCTCATGGACCATCTTGGGTCCAGGGTCTCAGGAAACACACATTGGGAAGATCCTGTGCCAGGGCTTATATTTTGCACAACTGAACGGGGCTGAGGAAGGCAAGGGATGGCAAGGCCAGGCCCAGATAGCCCCATGGAGGAACCTCCAATTATTTCCCTCTTGGCCACTCGCTCACTCTTTAACCTTGAGATATTCTCTCTTGCTATTTTTAGTCTTTGCTTTCTTAAACATCCCTATAATGAGGGTGATGCCTGGGCCACAGTGATCCTTAGCAGCCATGTGAGATGGATGGGTGGATGGGTGGCTAGGAGGACGGGCCAGTCTTTGGAATTCTTTAGCCGTAGTATCCCAGTGGTTGGAGGGAGCCCAGGCTCTCTGTTCTGCCTGAGAATGAATTTATCTAAACGAATTACCATCTGTTCAGACTTGAGCAGCTCAGCCCTTGGTGCCTTGCCTTCCCACCCTACCGCTACCCCTGAGAAGTAGCTTTCACAATAGTAAATACTGTGTAGAATCTTGTAAGGTATAAATAGAAGGAGGGAAGGCCATGTGATTTCTTTAGCCACGTTGGGACACCTTAGAGCCAAGGAGGCACAGTGAGTCACGTTTGGAGAATAGATGTGTACCAGTATGGCCTCAGAGAAAGCAGTATGGATGGTGAGCTGAGGGTTCAGTGAAGTTAGTACCCGATGCTTAGCAGACATCCCACCTACATCAGCTCCTTGTATGATGTTGTTCAACTGGGAAGGAGACAGGAGGCTAGGACAGGCTCAGAGTAGAGCTGCTTGGCACAAGGACGGGGCCTTAGAAGTCTACTCCGTGTGCCTCTGGCTCACAGCCCTCAAAGCCCCTGGCATTCTGCAGTGCCCTTTGCAAGCCACTGAGGTTCCTTCCAGAAACTTGGGGATTTTGTTCTTGTTTTGAGGGTTGTTTTTTTTTTTTTGTTTTGTTTTTTGTTTTTTGTTTTTTCTTTTTTTCCTGAGGCAGTGGTCTCCTGTAGCCCAAGCTGGCTTCAATTTGATATATAGCAGAGGGTGACATTGAACTCCTGATCTTCCTGCCTATCTTTCAAGTGCCACTATTAGAGGTCTTCACCATTATGCCTGGCTTCCCTTCCAGCTATTTGGACCCAGATTTATGAGTCCCTAACCTAACTTGCTAAATGGGTCCAGTACCACCTCACTGCCCGTTTACTCTTCTTCGATGGTCCTGGGACTCAGAATAGAAGGTCAGCTGCCCCCAAAGGCTTAATGGGCTATGACTTTCTCTACCCTATCCTTGCCTCTATATCCAGGGATGGATATGGCCCCTTCCATCCCTACAAGAAGGCAAAGCTCCTCCTACCAATTCTTTGATGGGGAAACTGAGGCATTGTAGTTGATGAACTGCGCCCCCTAGGACAGCACTGGGGGTGAGCTCCTACCTAAACACAGGGAGAATTTGGTGGGTCATTTCCCCAGATTAAGTGAGCTAAGTGGTCCAGACACCAGCACAGGCTGGGAGATGAGAGATGGGAGTCCGTGTGTGTGTGTGTGTGTGTGTGTGTGTGTGTGTGTGTGTGTGTCCTCAGACTGGAAAGAGCAGCCACCTACGGGATTAGCAGTTGATGAACAGGGCACTGGTGGGATTAAAAGTCCCCTTGGAGCCTCTAGAAGCTCTTTTCACGGCTGAGGAGGGAGGGCAGGATTGTGGGGTTGCTGTCTGGCCTCTGTGGTCAGCCTCCTGTGCTTGGGTTGAATGCAGGCCCCCCACACACAGTGCACCCCTGGGCAGCACTGGGCAGTCTCCTGAAGGTCAGGACCCACTTTGACTTCTTGCCAGGCTTCTGCCTCACTCGCTGATAAATTCATTTCTCCAGCTGCACTGACTGACCATTCCAGATCAGCCCTGACAGGCTGCCTCCAGCTCATGCCACCCCCTGGCTCATCCTGCCAGCAGCCTGCTGCCCCAAAGAGTGATTCCAGGGCCAGGACCTTAGATGGGCAGCTTCAGGGCCTCTAGCATATAAGGAAGTTGTGAGCTGAGCGGTGGTGGTGCACGCCTTTAATCCCAGCACTCGGGAGTCAGAGCCAGGCGGATCTCTGTGAGTTCAAGACCAGCTACAGAGCGAGTTCCAGGACAGGCACCAAAACTACACAGGGAAACCCTGTCTCAAAAAAACAAAAAATAAAAGAATAAAAAAATAATAAAAATAATAAGGAAGTTGTCTTTAGAGGATTTGTTCTGTCCCTCCCCCATCCACTTCCCACCAAAGTAGCACCAGACTCTTAGTGTGACCTCACTCCCTATAGGCCTGAGGGCAGCTGGCAGGGAGACAGGCCAAGGAGACAGACCCCCATATGAATAAGTGATGAGAATAGCCCCTGGCTAGTGACTGCCACAGGTTGACATCAGCCCATTGAACAGATGGGCCAATCAAGGCAGAGCTGTGTGAAGACAGGAGTGTGATTTTTGCCTTGCTCCCTGCCATCTTGCTTGAGGGACACAGTCTCAGTCAGAAGTCCTCAGCTTCCTTCTGAATGGTGGGACCTTTCTCTTCTGACTTCCAAGCTCCAGCTCGGTATCTCCCCGCCACCCCGTCCCTGGCTCCTTTTGTCTCTTCCTGTCTCTTTTGACCTACACCCCACTGGGTGCCTGATGCCCACTGCCAGCTCTGCCCTTGCCTCATTGTCTGAGGCGTTAGAACCCCAGCAACCAGCCTGTCTCCAGCTCTCCCCCATCCCCAGTCATCCTGAGTCCCTGAGGCCTCATTACTAGGGAAGCGGTGACACCCCCCCCCCCCAATTGTCTGGCCCTGGCACGGAAAGGTAGAGTTTTGGCAGAGAATGGAGGCTCGGCCTGATTCCAGCGCGTTCTCTCCAGTGGAGATAGAGCCTGTAATGTGTTTGGGGCACGGAGGCCTGGGGAGCCACAGGGCAGCCCCTGTCACTAGGACGACGGCAGGGAGCCCCCCCAGGGGGAGGGGGAGAGCAGGTGGCTCTTTGTCTGGTGCCTGATCCCAGCCCCCTCCTTCATCTTCCTCTGCCGGGAGCCCTGAGGAGGCCCCTGGGAAGGGATCCAGGGCTGTGCTCCCAGCATGTGCAAAACCATTGGGCTTCCTCCCCTAGTGAGGCAGAAGAGGTCCCCTGATATGTGGGGGACCCTTGACCCCTGAAGGACCCAACAGACATCTTCCCAGGACCTACAACCCAGTCCTGGGGTCAACATGGCTTGGGCACAGTCAGGGCCAGGCTAACGGGGTCCCCACGTAGAGTCAGGGTTGGTCCTTGTGGATTAGGACAGTGGTCTCCTGCACCCAAGCCCCGACTGTTGGCACTTTCAACCTTCCCTCTCTCTGTCCCCTTCCTCTCTCCCTCCGCTCCCCTCTCTCTGCTCAGTGTCCATATCTGAGCAGCAAGGAGGCCAGACTAGCTCTGTTTGGGCCCCTTTCCTACTGAAAAGTTAAAAAGAAAAAAAAAGTGTTTAAGGGGGAACCGAGGGTTCCTGGAGCAGAGCCCTGCCTCTCCCTGGTTAAGAGCGCTTGTTGGTTTAATTCCCAGCACCCACGTGGTATCTCACAGCTGTCTGTAACTCCAGTTTCAGAGGGTCCAACCCCCTCTTCCGGCCTCCATAGTCACCAGGCACACATGTGGTACACATAGATACATGCAGGCAAAAATTGATACATATAAAATCAAAAATAAATAAACCTTTAAAAAAGAAGAAATTCGGGCTGGAGAGATGGCTCAGTGGTTAAGAGCACTGACTGTTCTTCCAGAGGTCCTGAGTTCAATTCCCAGCAACCACATGGTGGCTCTCAACCATCTGTAATAAGAATATGTATGTATAATAAATAGCTAAATCTTAAAAAATAAAATAAAAATAAAAATTAAAAAAAAGAAATTCTCTACATAAAGTACATTAAACAGTGTTTGGCTCATGAATACATGGCAACTATTAGGTATGATTACTCTTTTTTTTTTTAATTACATTTGGAGTGCAGGTGTGGGGATAATGTACCTCTGTCTGTCTCTCCATCTGTCTGTGTGCCACAGCACAAGAGGGAAGATTAGAGAACAATGTGTGGGAGTCAGTTCTCTCTTTTCTGCTCTATGGGTGCTGGGGGTTGAACTCAGGTCATCAGGCTTACCTGCGAGTGCCTTTACCTGCTGAGCCAGCTCCTTGGCCCTTAGCTAAGTGTGGTGTCACATGCCTGAAGTCCTAGCACTTGGGAGGCAGACATAGGCAGAGCTTGATGAGCCTGGTACCAGCCTGGCCTACAGAGTGAGTTCCAGGACAGCCAGGGCTACACAGAGAGACCCTGTCTCAAAAAAACAAATAAAAATCTGTTGTTATTATTATTACTAGTATTATTATTCTGTGTGGGGGAGTGGGGGGCTTATGTGGGGAGATCATAAGGATAGCTTTTGGGAGTCAGTTCGCTCCTCCCTTCAGGGGTCAGGCTTGCTTAGCAAGGATTGTTATCCATTGAGCCATTCTGTCGGCTTTGAAGATCCTCTTGAGTTTCCTGAAGTACTTGATGGTAATAAGCGAATAGATGTCGTGTACACCTGGTGCCTGGGTGGAGGGTGTCATCTGAACATGGATCTCCTTAGAGTTTTCTCCTAAAGAGTTCTGCGGAGAGCTGAAGTGGTCCCTGACTGACCGGCTAAGATTGTCTAGAAACACTGTACATAGAACCTGCTTCCACTAAACAGCCTTTGCCAACCTTGTCCAGAGAAAGGGGCCACGTGGGTTTGGTCTTCCAGCCTCCCCCCTGTACATCCCCAAGGCCCATTGCGGTTTAGTGGTCCCCGTTCCTAACTGGGTATCAGATGCGGCGACTCTTCGGTACTCGGCAGGCATTCTGCTGCTAGCTGTATCTCCTGCCTTCCCTGCCTTCTACCTCAGCAGCCCACTGCAGCATTTCCAGGTACACGCTGGAGTGCCGGGGCAGGAGCCCCTTTGATTAGAGTGCATTTGGTACCACAAGAGATGGGGTGTCATTTCCTGACAGAGTACAGAGGGCAGGCTCTGGGTGAGCTCTGTGGGGAAGGAGCAAAAAAGGCGGAAGGCCTTTTCTCACCGAACCGAAGAGGGTTCTCATGGAAAATTAGTACCTGTCTGTTCATCTGAACATCCCATTTATTCATCCAACAAATCTCCGTTGAATGACCGTAAGACAGACGCCGTGACAGGAGGCACTGGCCTTGGAGGAGTGGCAGCCCTGGCATGAAGCAGAAGTAGCTAGAGACAGATTAGGTGGGAAGCCTGGCTGCTGTCTAGTGCAGGGGAGTTTCAGGAGGTTAAAGAGAATGGTGTAGAATGTACATGTGCCCACACAAATGCAGAAGCGCACACCTCCCACCCCCAAGTCAAAACAGCAGAGAGTGTGTCTTTGGTGAGTCGGCTACCCATGTATGGGGTGTGCGTAGGACCCTAGGACCAGCCATGAGGAAGCTGGGTGTACCTCCTGCACAGGGGAGGCTCAGGTCCTTTCCCTGTCCCAGAAGTCCTTGTCTCTGCCACTTACTGAACTCTGTTCCTGCTTTCCTTTCCACAGTGAGGAGTAAGTGGAGGGAGAGGCCTGGGGGAGAGCTGTAGCTGGGTGGTAGAGCATCAGTGCCACTGAAAAGAAAATCAGCTGGCGGTGGTGGCGCACACCTTTAATCCCAGCACTCGAGAGGCAGAGGCAGGCGGATCTCTGTGAGTTCAAGGCCAGCCTGGGCTACAGAGTGAGTTCCAGGGCAGCCAAGGCTACACAGAGAAACCCTGTCTCAAAAAATAATCATCATCTAAACTCAACTAAAATCATCATCACCATCAGTGGGGCATGGGCCTCACAGGAAGGGTACTTTTAGCTCCAGCCGAGGCTGAACTGACTCAAAGAAACCAAAGATAAACAAGAGCGTAAATGAGAGAGGCTTTCCTCCTCTCTGTCTCATTGAGCTTCTCCTCAGGAAGTGGTTGGATAGGATGATGCTGACTGTGTCTTTAGAAATGTCCCCCTGGGCCCCGGTGGGGAGAGAGAGGGTCGGGTGGGAGGGAGGGAGGTCTGGACCCCCACACCAGCCCTGGGAGGGTGGTACCCCACTGACTCCTCTGCTCTCTGTGCTTCACCCCCAGTTTGACCCCGGGAGCACCGGCTACATCAGCACGGGAAAATTCCGGAGCCTGCTGGAGAGCCACAGCTCTAAGCTGGACCCCCACAAAAAGGAGGTGCTGCTAGCTCTCGCTGACAGCCACGCCGATGGGCAGATCTGCTACCAGGACTTTGTCAACCTGGTGAGCATTCCGGAAGGGGAGGAGCTTAGGCACCGGAGGTCGTTTGAGGCAGAGGGTTTCTGAACTGACAGCGGTTGAACAGCCACAGCTTCAGCAGGTGACAAGATGCCGCAGTCACTGAGGGAAGCGTCTCTCACCTCTGTGGAGTAAGGCATGGTCTGTTCTGGGGCAGTGTGAGTGACGGCCTGAAGCATGTGTTAGGTCTCCTCAAATCTCATGTTCCAAGGACGCAGGCTCATGGAGGTTTTTATAGTAATAGAACAAAGAGAGTTATAAATCAAGACATTTTAGAAACACACTAAGTAAAAACTTCAGAGAGCCGGGCGGTGGTGGCGCACTCCTTTAATCCCAGCACTCGGGAGGCAGAGCCAGGCGGATCTCTGTGAGTTCGAGGCCAGCCTGGGCTACCAAGTGAGTTCCAGGAAAGGCGCAAAGCTACACAGAGAAACCCTGTCTGGAAAAACCAAAAAAAAAAAAAAAAAAAAAACTTCAGAGAGATGGGTTGAACAAGATGGGAGACTTTCCTATAGGTTTCAGATGCTCACACACACACACACACACACACACACACACACACACAACCACCCAAAAAAATTCAGATGCTGTCTGATGACATTCTTAGCCTTTGGATTGATGGAAGCTAGTGGTCTGCTAAGTTAATAAATTCCAAAAGGGCTAGGTGTGGTGACACATGACTTTAATTCCAGCAGAGACAGAGGCAGACAGATCTCTGTGAGTTTGAGGCCAGCCTGGTCTACAGAGTGAGTTCCAGGTCAGCCAGAGATACACAGTGAGACCCTATCTCAAAACAAAAATGAAAACAAACAAAATAAAATAAAAAATTCCAAAAGGTTTTCATCTGTTATTCATAGTGTAACTGGAGGCCAGAGCTCTGAGAACAGCTGGTGATTGTCCCTATTCGTGGGAGGGGCCATAGTTCCTGAGTCCTGCCCGTTGTCTGTTATCTTTGGTGGAGACGCTCCCCCCTTTCTGGGGATTGATGCTGTTCTCTCAGAGGCTGCTGTGGGTGGTTATGCTGGGCTTCGGGTGGCTTAGACAAGCTGAATTTCCCCACCCCATGGACGGGACATCAGTCGAAGCTACATGGGCTAGCGAGGTGAACACAAGGCGAGATGTCTTTGCTTGTTTCCCCTGTCCATGAGGCCGTCTGATCTCTTCATGCGCCCCACGGAGGAGAAAGAACTCTGTGAAGTCCTCTGTATTCTTAGACACCAAAGGTTTCAGGTAGGGCCAGGGAAGCCTGCGGTCACCCGTCCCATCTTAGCTCTCTGTGCCGTGGCTGCCCAGGCAATAGCAGTGTCTGTGGCCTCTCAGCTGCAGGCTGCCACAGTCTGTGGACTTGTGGGTTTGCAAGGAACTGCTACAGACATTCAGGGGTAGCATCGTATTCCACTGTTCTGGTAGACCCAGGGAGCAGACCCGGAAGCCTGGGCCCACGCCGAGCCGAGACAGCGGTTCACAGACTGGACCACACGAGTGTCATCAGCCTCACCAAGAAGCAGACCATGAGCCTGGCTCAGGCTGGTGCCCGGCCCAGCCCCTATGCCCCAGGTGCCTGCCCAATCTCAAGGCCCAGGCAAGTGTTTCCCTCCTGTCTGGCTCCATTCCAGTGGTGCCCTCTGTGTGAGCTCATGATGAGAAGTGACATGATATTGTCACGTTATTCTGTTCAGACTCTGAGCTGCAGCGCCAGTCACAGGCTGCACTCATGTAAAGAGGGCCACCCCAGAGCCTTCCCTCTCCCTGCCTTGGCTGTCTACTCCATCCCTCTCTTTTCCCATTTGTAAAAATGAATCTCACGGTTCAGACAGGGTTTTCTCAAGGACCAAATATGATAAAGGACCGCATTTGCAAGCTTCTGCTGTCTCTTAATGTTCTTAAAGCTCCCTGCATGATTGCTGTGGCCCTTCCTTTACCAAACCCACGCAGAACAAATCCCCCTCATCTGGAGGGTGGGAATGGCTAGAAGGGTTTCACTGAGGCCGGCCGGCTAGCGGAGGCTGACTCAAAGCCACACGGGGGAACAGTGAGAAACAGGACTCCGGAATGAGAAGACTCTGCAAGGGAGACTCCCACTCCACCACCTCATCTGAAACTGGATCCTTCCAGAAAGAGCCTCAGACTCCTGTGCCCTGCTCTGGCCCCATTCACCTTGCTAGTCCTGACTGGTTCTTATCTCTGGGTCTGACTGGATTAGTACCTGCTGGGCCTGTGGTCTGAGAAGTATGTCAGTCACTACATACCAGTAGCTATGAAGCAGCTGGCCCTTGGGCCAGGAGAGCTGGGTCTTTTGGGCTTCTCCCCTTGGGAATAGTTTACGGTATGATCCTGGAGAGGAAGTCAAGGATGGCAGAAGCTTCCAGAGGCTGGAAGTCCGGCTAACTGCTGGGTGAAGCATGTAGTTGGATGGGGGCCAGGCCCAGACTGCGGAGGGCAGGACCTGGTCTTAGGTGAGACCCTGGCTCACCAAGTATCAAACGTCCAGGAGACATTCAGGTGTCATGGCTTCCGTGACATTGGGTTCAGATTCTGGCAGCTCCTAAGAGCTGGCTGACCAAGACCTGCTTGCACCGTCCCAAGCTGGTGTGTCTGAGGATGCTCACTTCTACTCACCCCTGGCCCTCGCCTGACCATCATCTCCTTCAGGAAAGCCCTTGCTGAGACACACTGGCCTGGATTCTGTGCGTTCCCACAGCTGCCGTCACTCTGAACAGATGGTTTCCTCTCTGTCCTGACCACCACCATCTCCCATGTCTGAGGGACGGAAGGATAAGGAATGAGTGGGTAGGAGGAATGTATAAGTACAGGCCTGGGTTTGAACCTGTGTCTTCTTAGGTACTCTCTGGATCTCAGTTTCCTATTAGGCAGAAGGAGTGTTCAGAGTCCTTTTCTAATGGAGGTGAGCTGTGAGGTCAGAAGTCAACACAGTGGCATTCAGGGACTGCTGCTCAGAGCTCACAGAAGAGGGTTTAGGATGGCTCTAGGGACATTGCAGGCTGAGGTGTGGGTGAGGTGCTCCCCTGAGGCCCCGGCTCTGACCCTCTCCCCCACCCCATTTCCTGTGCAGATGAGCAACAAGCGTTCCAACAGCTTCCGCCAGGCCATCCTTCAGGGCAACCGCAGGCTGAGCAGCAAGGCCCTGCTGGAGGAGAAGGGGCTGAGCCTCTCCCAGCGGCTCATCCGCCACGTGGCCTACGAGACCCTGCCCCGGGAGATTGACCGCAAGTGGTATTACGACAGCTACACCTGCTGCCCTCCGCCCTGGTTCATGATCACCGTCACCCTGCTGGAGGCAAGGACCAGGCTGGAGGCTGGGAGAGGATGTCAGAGGTTCTGAGGGGTGGGGGTGGCCGACCAGCAGATCCAATAGCTGTTGCCCTGTAAGTCAGAGCCTTGTTAGGAAACCCAAGGGTTATTATACCCTGGGCTGCAAAGAGTCCAACATTTGGGTTTTTTATTTATTTATTTATTTATTTATTTTTGTGTGTGTGTGTACGTACATGTGGGGGTGCCCACTGAGGCCAGAAGAACGTGTCAGATCTCTTGGATGTGGAATTACAGGCTGTGACCTGGTGTGGATGCTGGCATCACAGCTCCTGTTCTCTGGAGAGCGGCAAGCGCCCTTAACTGCTGAACCGTCTCTCCAGCCTCTTGTTTTACTTTCTGGTTTTTTGAGACAGCATCTTACTCTATTCCCAGGCTGGCTGGATCTCATATGTAGCCCAGGCTGGCCTCCAACTCCTGCTCCCTTGGCCTTCAGTTCCCAGGCTGGGCTGTGCCAGCTGCCTAGTCTTAAGTGCTATCAATGAGCATCCCCAGGCGAAGATTACTTGAGGCAATTTTTTTGCTGCAGCCAAATCCCCATGTTTCTTCACCCTTTAAAACAGCAGAACACGGGCTGGAGAGATGGCTCAGAGGTTAAGAGCACTGACTGCTCTTCCAGAGGTCCTGAGTTCAATTCCCAGCAACCGCATGGTGGCTCACAACCATCTGTAATGAGATCTGGTGCCCTCTTCTGACCTGCAGACATACATGCAGGCAGAACACTGTATACATAATAAATAAATCTTAAAAAAAAAAAAAAAAAATCAGACTTCTTAAAAAAAAAAAAAAAACAGCAGAACACACCAGGCAATGGTGGCGCACGCCTTTAATCCCAGCACCTGGGAGGCAGAGGCAGGCGGATCTCTGTGAGTTTGAGGCCAGCCTGATCTACAAAGCAAGTTCCAGGACAGGCTCCAAAGCTACAGAGAAACCCTGTCTTGAAAACAAAAAACAAAAAACAAAAAAAGAAAATAAATAAATAAATTAAATAAAATAAAAACCCCTAGCAGAACAATGTGACAAATTCATGGATTGGGGATTTAGCCAGACAAACTCAACAGAGCCAATTTATGTAAATTCCTCCCTGGAAGGCTAGAACAACAGCTGTTAGCCCCTTGGGACTTCATTTCCAGACTGTAATGCAGGAGTCACCAGAGTGTCCCCATGCTGTCACTGGAAGGACACCTCCACAGAGTGAGAGAATGGCTGGGGTGCTTCCTGAATACAGAAGCACACGCAAACCTCTGGGAGGGAGTGTTTGTGAACAAGAAAATGAAGTTTTTAAAGAACATTCTCTCTTTAAGGAGTCGGCCATACATTGCTTAAAAAAAAAAAATCACAGGCTAGTGCGTCTCAAAAACAAATCATTTCGACTAAGAACCATTTCTTTATTTTTTTTTCCACTTTATTATTTATTTGTGTATGTGCATGTGTGTGTGTGAGCTTGTGAGTGAGAAAAAAGCCTCAGATCCCCTGGAGCTGGTAGGCAGTTGTAAACCTCTAATGTGGACGGACACTGGGGATTGAACTGGGGTCCTCTGAAAGAACAGGGCCCTACCCCCAGTTGAGCAGTGGTGGCGCACGCCTTTAATCCCAGCACTCGGGAGGCGGAAGGCAGCAGGATCTCTGAGTTTGAAGCCAGCCGGTCTACAGAGCAAGCTCCAGGACAGCCAGAGCTACAAAAAGAAACCCTGTCTCAATCCTTACCCTACCCCACCCACCCAAAAAAATATTTGTAAGAAACTCTAAAAAACAAAACAAACAAACAAACAAACAAAACAGAAACAAAAATCTACCCTTCTCTGTTCTGCACATAGAGATCTGTTTGTAATTATGCTTTTACCGGAGCACATGTTGCCGTGGTGTTTTTCTTAGATTTCCTTAGATGTGTTCTCCCAGTGCTTACTGGGTGGGACTATTTATTGACGTCTGTTTGGAGACCAACAATAATGAGAAACTTCAGAAGCTCTGCTTGTTACCAGGACAGCTGCATGGCGACAGCCGTGTGTGTGTGTGTGTGTGTGTGTGTGTGTGTGTGTGTGTGTGTGTGTGTGTGTGTGAAACCTAGGCTTCATACATGCTAGACAAGCACTCCACCGCTGGCCTCTATTCCCAGCTGCCCAAGCAGCTTCCTGGAGAACAGCGGGCATGTAGCCTTTGGTAATGTAATCTGTGTCCAGGCATGGTCCATAAAGCCCAGTCCGACCTTAACTGTAGCTTCCTTCCCTGATTGCACGCTGGGCCTTGAGCTGCCCCTTTGTGTTAAACTTGACCATTTACTCTGATTGTCATTTTGTCAATTGAAAATTTTAAATTAGATTTGTTTATTTGTTTCCTTACTTTGTGTGTGAGGAGAGAGCCTGCATGGTGCCCGTGTGTAGGTAAGAGGACAACTGGCAGGAGCCCCTGTTCTCTCCTTCAGCCATCTAGATTCTAGCACTGAGCTTAGGTTGTCAGACGTGTCGGCAAGTGCCTTTACCCACTGGACCCTCTGTTCCCTGTTCGAGACAGGGTTTCTCTGGGAAGCCCTTGCTGTCCTGGACCTCACTCTCTACACCAGGCTGGCCTCAAACTCACAGAGATCCCCCTGCCTCTGCCTCCCAAGGGCTGAAATGAAAGGCGTGCGCCACCACCTGACTGAATTTTTAAAAATTTTTATTAGATGTACTTGCTTTATGTGAATGAGTAATGTCTGTGCACCACATGCATGCAATGTCCACAGAGGTCAGAAGAGGGTGTTAAGAGCCGCGGGAGGGACTGGAGAGATGGCTCAGAGGTTAAGAGCACTGACTGCTCTTCCAGAGGTCCAGAGTTCAATTCCCAGCAACCACATGGTGGCTCACAACCATCTGTAATGAGATCTGGTGCCCTCTTCTGGCCTGTAACCATACATGCTGTATACATAATAAATAAATAAATCTTAAAAAAAAAAAAAAGAGCCGAGGGAGCTGGAGTTACAGATGGGTATAAGCTGTCACGTGGGAGTGAGGGATTGAACCCGAGTCCCTGGTAAGAGCAAGAAGGGCTATCAACTGCAGAGGCATCTCTGCAGCTCCTGGCTTTGTTTAATTTAATTATTTTATTTTTTTGTGAGTGTGTGTGTATCTGAGTGTATACATGTGCTTGCAGCCCATTTTGTTGTTCTTTTAAGAAAGGGTCTCTTTCTTGTTGGGTATAGTGGTATATGCCTTGTGTCCCTGCACTTATGGCAGAGGCAGGCAGATCTCTGAGTTCGAGGCCAGCCTGAGTGAGTTCTAGGATAGCCAGGACTACACAAAAAACCTTGTCTTGAAAAACCAAAATAAATAAATAAGAAATAAAGAAAGGAAGTGAGGGAGGGAGAGAGGGAGGGAGGGAGGGAGGGAGGGAGAGAGAGAGAGGGAGAGAGAGAGAGAGAGAGAGAGAGAGAGAGAGAGAGAGAGAGAGAGAAGAAAAAAGAAAGGGTCTCACTCTTTACTCCAGCTAACCTCAGACTTAGAAATCCTCCTGTCTCTGCCTCTGGAATGCTAGGAACATAGCTGAATGCCGCCACTCTCAGCTGCGATATCACTTTTCAACCTTTGACCACTGTGCCGTCTAATTATTGGTACCCATTTTCAGATAGGGAGACTGAGAACCAGATAATTCGAATAATTTGCCTAAGTTGGTCCAAAGGAGCCAGTGTTTGTGTACAGATTGGCTCAGATTTCAAAACTCTGCAGCTGTATGAATTTGAGCCATCAATATAGAAAAACACAGAAGATACTCGAACAGCTGATTTAACTCTCTTGGAGTCCGAGGCTTCTGTTTTCCATAGAGCTCTAGTAATCGGGGTCTTTGATTCATAAAGGATAGAAGATGGAGGAACGTGGAGCTGCCAGCCAAGTCCAACGCCAGCAACACTTACAGAAACCAAGGCTGGCAGCAAGAGAAGAAAGAAAGCAAATTCAGGCCATGATGTTTGGAAGGGAAAACTCCACCCTCCTGGGTTTCTGCACTGTGGTAGCCCAGCCTGGTACCCAAAACTTATTTCTTCTTCCTTTTTTTTTTTTTTTTTTGAGATAGGATTCCTCTGTGTAACAGTCCTAGCTGTCCTGTCCTGGAACTTGCTTTGTAAACCAGGCTGGCTTCGAACTCAAAGAGATCCACCTGCCTCTGCCTCCTGAGTGTTGGGAATAAAGGCGTGCACTACTACCTCCTGTCCCCCAGACATTCTTAAATGGTTTTACACATGCTCTGATTATAAACACAGGAACACAGCAGTGCATTTTATAGTGAGTTCCCGAGAAACCACCAAAGTAAACATTACTTCTAGGGCCTGAACAAATATACTTAGTCATCTGAAAAGAATGAACATCCATGGTACCTAGTTGAAGATAAGGAGAAACCAGAGACTTTGGGTGCTGTTGATGGAAGTATAAAATGGTGCAGCCACTAGGAAAACCATCTGGCCAGTCTTCAGAAAATGAAGCATAGGGCTGGAGTCAGCTCAGTGGTGAAGAGCACTGGCTGCTCTTCCTTGGATTCCCAGCTCCTACTACATCGTGGCTCACAACCATCTGTAACTCCAGGTCTAAGTACCTGACCCCCTCTTCTGGCCTCCTTGGGAGCCAGGCACACATGTGGTGCACAGATATGATTGCAGACAAAATAAAAATGCACATAGAATAATAACTTGTTTTGTTTTGAGATGGGTTCTCTGTGTAGCCCTGGCTGTCCTGAAACTCATTCTGTAGACCAGGTTGGCTTGGAACTCACAGAGATCTGCCTGCCTCTGCCTCCCGAGTGCTGGGACTAAAGGCGTGCACCACCTCGTCCGACTTCAAATAATGATAACTTTAAAAATTTTAACCTTAAGATTACCGTATGCTGTGGCAATTCCACTTAGAAGTTAAAAGTAGGAGCTACTTGTCTACCTTGTTCATAGAGATATTCACAATAGCAAAAAGATGGCAGCCATCCAAGTTCCCACTGACAGAAGAGTGTGGTGTCAGAGAGGCAGATACATACAATGGAACTGCCTAGTTCTGCTCAGCACATGGTAGGCTGTGCCTGTGATTCTAGCCCTTGGGATGCTGAGGCAGGAGGATTGTGAGTTAGCAAGCAGTTTGGGCTGTATAGTGATTCTAGGCTAACCTTGGCTACCTAGCAAGGCCTTGTATCATAAAAAGAAAAGGGAAAAAAAAAAAAAAAGGAAACTGACATGTGACATAATGCAGGTCATCCTTGAGAGGGTACACTTTAAGCCAGTCAGAGGGGAAAAAAAGAAAAGAAAAGAAAAGCCAGTCATCTGGGCAGTGATGGCTCACGCCTTTAATCCCAGCAACACTACAGAGTGAGTTCCAGGACAGGCACCAAAACCACACAGAGAAACCCTGTCTCAAAAAACTAAATAAATAAATAGATAAATAAAATAAGCCTGTCACGGAAGGAGGAGTACTGTGCGGGGCCTCTACACACTCTGTGGTCTCAGCTGCATGAAGCACCGGGATAGACAGGCATGCTGGAGGCGGGCCCCAGAGGTGGTGGTTGTGTGTGGGGGGGACTGCAGGGAGAAGCAGCAACTGCAGGGAAGGGCAGCACTTGTTCGTGGGTACAGGGTTTCAGTTTTGCACAATGAGAGGACTTTGGTGGAGAGGCAAGAGAGAGGGTAGCGCAAGAACGTATTTGGTGCCATTCGCCTGTGTGCTGAAACCTGCCTGAGATGCTCAACGTAGGCTGGCAAGATGGCGCAGCTGTGAAGGCATTCGCTGCCAGTCCTGGCGCTCTCTGAGTTCCGTCCCTGAAACGCACCTGGTAGAAGGAAACATCAAATCCTGCAAGTTGTTCTCTGATGTCTACAGATGTGCTGTGGCACACGTGTGTGGATATACACCACACACACACACACACACACACACACACACACACACACCCTTACACTTACACTGAATAAACAAAGTATAAAAACTTCAGCCAGGCAGTGGTGGCGCACGCCTTTAATCCCAGCACATGGGAGGCAGAGGCAGGTGGATCTCTGTGAGTTCGAGGCCAGCCTGGTCTACAGAGTGAGTTCCAGGATAGCCAGAGCTACATAAAGAAACCCTGTCTCAACCAAAAACAACAACAACAATAAAAATTTACAGTTGCTAAATTTTACATCTGTTCTACCACAATGTTTTCCTTTTTTTTTTTTTTTTTTTTTTTAAGAAATCAACCTATATGAAATGGGAGAGTGAGGTTTTACTAGAATAAGGGTTTAAAATTATGCCCATCAAGGAGGCATAGACAAATAGATCAAATGACCCCATTACACGCAAGTATCAGACAGACGTGGAGTGAGAGATGTTTTCTAATAAGTGGGTGCTGGCTATGGGCACCTGTCATTCAGGTGGGATGGCAGTCTCCTGTCATGTCCCCAGTGCCCGTCAGGAATACCATCCTGGGCCATCTTGTGCCTAGTAACTGGCCTCTCCACTCTGCTTCGTCTAGGTTGCCCTGTTCCTGTACAACGGGGTCCTCCTGGATCAGTTTGTGCTGCAGGTGACGCACCCTCGCTACCTGAAGAACTCTCTGGTTTACCACCCGCAGCTCCGTGCACAGGCTTGGCGCTATGTGACATACATCTTCATGCATGCAGGGTGAGTTTGTCTCGCTACGGTCCCTGCAGGAGAGTGAGTGAGTGGCCTGCCTACCTGGGGTGAAATTATTACATTTATATATATGAACATTTTTTTTGGGGGGGGGTTCGAGACAGGGTTTCTCTGTAGCTTTGGAGCCTGTCCTGGACTAGCTCTGTAGACCAGGCTGGCCTCAAACCCACAGAGATCCACCTGCCTCTGCCTCCCAAGTGCTGGGATTACAGGCGTGTGCCACCACTGCCCAGCTAAACATTTTATATATACATTTACATATGCATTTTTTTTTTTTAAGGATTTATTTATTTTATTTTTCTAGATTTATTTATTTATTATGTATACAGTGCTGTGTCTGCATGGCCAGAAGAGGGCATCAGATCTCATTACAGATGGTTGTGAGCCACCATGTGGTTGCTGGGAATTGAACTCAGAACCTCTGGAAGAGCAGCCAGTGCTCTTAACCTCTGAGCCATCTCTCCAGCCCCTACATATGCATATTTTAAAACTAATTTTTTTTTACAGTGTTGAGGATTGGACTTAGGGTCTCTGGATAGGCAAGTGCCCTAAAACTGAGCCCCAAACTCTGGAATTAAGTTTTCCGTTTATTTTTATTGACTTGGATGCAGATCTGAGATAGCTTCTTGAAACCCAACCCATACCAAACACACTGCTGTTTTACAGTTTGTGGGAAGGAGAAACAGAGAGGGTAGGATGCTGAGAGCCAGCAATGGCGTTGGCCCACACATTTAACAGTATGGTTCTATGCACTTCCCAGAGGTAGGTTGAAATGTTCTGTTTCCCAGTGGCCAAAGAAAGCACAAAGGGTCATGTGACCAACCTGCCACCAGAGTTGTTCTTAATTTGTGTGTGTGGTTGCTCCCACAAGCCAAGTAAAGAACTGAATTATTGCAACTACTTATTTCCCATCACAGTCTGTTCCAGGGCAAGAAAGCCTGGGGTCCTTCTCCCAGCCCTGAGAAGTTTGGAGTGAGTAGAGTGGGTGGACCCCTTCTCACACCAGGCAGGAGAACTTTTCTCTATAAGACGTTAAGAGAAAATGTTGCATTGCTAAGTTACAATATTTCAAGATGTTTTGAGACTATCTTTGATTTTTGGCTCCGTAGTGCTTGTAGGTATGGTGAAAGACCAGGGTGATCCCAGAACTGGTGAATGGTGCAGGTCAAGCTGATCAGACACCTAGGCTGCAACTTTAAGCCACTCACTGCCACTCTCTGAACCTTGGCATCGTCCATGTTAGCTCCTGAGGCTGCTAGGTCCTGGGCATGGCTAGTCCCTGTCACTGCTGCAGATGCAGACTGTACCTGTTACCACCAGGTCCCTTATGTGTATTCTTTTTTTTTTTTTTTTTTTTTGATGTATTTATTTATTATGTATACAGTGTTCCGTCTGCATGTATGCCTGCAGCCCAGAAGAGGGCACCAGATCTCATTATAGATGGTTGTGAGCCATCATGTGGTTGCTGGGAATTGAACTCAGGACCTTTGGAAGAGCAACCAGCAGCCAGTGCTCTTAACCTCTGAGCCACCTCTCCAGCCCCCCTTATGTGTATTCTATCCCAGCTAGAAGGAATCTTTTTCCATGGCAATCATCCCCTCCCCAGCCCAGGAGCTGCTCAAAGGCAAAGCCGGTGCCGCCTTGCACCCTCCTGGCTCCCCAGTCTCTTGGCACACAGCATTTGTCAGGTGAGTTAATGAGTGTGTCTGTCACAGGGTCGAACACCTAGGACTCAATGTGGTGCTGCAGCTGCTGGTAGGGGTGCCCCTGGAGATGGTGCATGGAGCCACCCGAATTGGGCTTGTCTACGTGGCCGGCGTTGTGGCAGGTAGGCTGGTGGGCCCCCGCGGTACTCCGCCCCAGGGAAGGTCAGAGGAGATCCCGTGGGTGGTATGAGCCCAGGCTTCCTGGGTATCTCCAAGGTTCCTGACTCCGGATTGTCCTCCAGGCAAATTTCCTGCAGACACCCAGACAGGGAGGTGTGTTCTGGTAGCGGGCCAGAGCACATGATTTGAAACAGGACTCTTTTGACAGAATTCCTGTTGCAGAACTGCTGTGCTCTAGCTGTGGAAGCCTGGGGAAATTCCTTGGTCCTTTTGGTCCCCTCAAGCTTGTAGACAGAGCTACTGAGAGCTGCCCGCTGTCGTGTGGAGGCCACACATGTGACAACAGGTTCCTTCTACTGTGCAAGGTGCAGAGGGACACCTATGGTATGGATGAAGCCAGGCAGCTCTTTGGTCAAGGCCTGTCTGCACCCATAGGGAGCTTTTTCTTCTACCCAGAGCAGCCATGGATCCCTTGATTGACCCTATGAGGACAGGACAGTCTGGCCTAGGAGGTAGTGGATCCTCCTGTTGGGAGAAGTCTGTGTGCCTGGTGGGGAGGTGGAACGCGTGAGTTGAGCAGCAGGGCGGTTTCTCCAGGGAAGGTAACTGCAGCCCAGCCTCTGAGCGTCAGACCTCCCTCGTGATGCCTCCGACTTTCCTGCTGCGCTTCTTAGCTTGACAGTGGGGGGGGGGGGGGGGGGGGGCCCGCAAGGGAGCTCTGTGTGTGTGTGTGTGTTTAAGATCTTAATCCTTTCTGAATGGCATTAAAGTTGTCATCAAGAGCTGGGCAGCCTTGACCTTGTAAACAACAGGCAGGCAGCGATGGAAGTAACCAGAGCAGGAAGAATCCCACTCTACCTCCAGCGGGCTCACCTGCTAGTCCTGCTAGTGTGTAGACCCTGGTGCTGGGGGAGACCCTCCCTCCCAGCATTGTCTCTGGCACGTCTCTGTGCACCCAGATCCTTGCCCCTTAGACCCTTACCAGCCTTTCCCTGAATCCAGCACCAGCTGTGTCCTTAACAGAGGTCTAGTGAGCGCCTCCAGGTTCCAGACTCTCTCAGCCACCCACACACCTTCCAGTCATGTGTCACCTGGGGATTTATGGATGTACGTTCCCCACCTAGATTCCCCAGAGTCCCAGATGTTAAGTGACAAGGAACGGGAAGGCACTTGTAACACTTGCAGTTAGTCAATTAGACCTGGGCGGGGGGGGGGGGGGGGGGGGGGGGGGGGGGGGGGGGGGCCAATAACTCGGAAGACAGCAGTGAGCAGTGAGATTCCAAATGACTCAGCCCTCACCCAGAACGGATGACACAGTGGAGAGACGACACGAGCCTCCCTCCCCAGTGATGTCAGTGCCCTGTGGGAGGGTGCAGACAGAAGTCAGGCACGTCACCAACATATGAGGCTGTGAGGCTGCCACGCGGAGCCAAGGGCACACGGCTCTCTGCCTGAGCCATCGAGTCAGGCCGGAGGGCTTTCTGGTCACTACGAATCGTGTCATTGACCTCCACAATTGAGTGGGTTGATCTCCCTACACTGCTGTCCCTCTGGATCCCCAGAAGGGATCCCTTACAGACAGTTAGACCTTGGCTAGAGAGCTAGTCCTTAGCCATGACCAGCGTGTGTGGCGTCCTCGCCACCAAGCCACATGGCCAGTAGCTACACTTCTGTACCCGGTGGATACAGAGCCTGAGGCTCACATTCCTGTAATGCCAGTGCTTCGGAGAGGAACAGAAGTCCCAGGCCAGCTTGGGCTACACTGTGAGAGAGCAACAGTAAAACAAAAACCAGAAGCCAGGGTTTAGAGGAACAAGTGATTTGCCCAAGAAGATTCAGCTTGTAAGAGAGGGGTTCCCACACAGATTCTGTGACCCAAAAGATTGCCCGGGAAACACATGAGAATCAAAAGGCAGGCCTTTGCAGAAAAATGTGTCAGAAACCAAGGGAGGCCTTGATCAGTATCTGGCCCTGCTTTAATCCCTGCCCAGCGAAGGTATTCCCAACCCAAGGCCATCCTGTTTTATCGAGTGATGGCTAACTACCAGAGCACGTATATAGAGTTCAGGCTTGGAGTAGCAGCCTTGTGTGTCATCACCGATACACATCATCATTTTATAAGGTCCGTAAGGTATCCACTGTCACTCCCATTGTACAGACCATTCAGAAAGGTGAAATCAACTCTTCTAAGTAATCACATTAGAGTAGAGCCCTGTGCACTGAACCAGCTCCTGGGACCAACACTGAATATGAACAGTGACATCACTAGCAACCTTTTAAAGCCACAGTCTTAGCAGGACGTGTGGTCACAGGTCTGTAATCTCAACACTTGGGAGGTAGAGGCAGGAGGACCAGGAGTTCAAGGTCATCCTTGGCTATATAGTGACTGTGAGATCCCCCTGAGCTATGTGAAATACCATATCAAATACAAACAAACAAACACAGCACCTAAGTGTATCAGCACCGTTTTATTACAGAGTTTGTAGAAACCGGTATGCATCCCTAGAGCTCAGCATCTGTTAGGTAATAAATATTTGTAGGGTAGATGAAAGACTACATGAATAAATAAAGAAACATTGCTTAGAGGGAAATGTTCTGCCAGTGTTAATTTGAGTTTTTCATAATGGCCAAGGGAGATGTTGGAGAACACCTGCCTTCAAAATTCTCAGGCTAAAACCACCACAGCTGCGCCTCAGTGGCGAGGCCACCCCTTCACCTGCACAATGGCATGGACCCAGAATATGTTTTGAGAACCATCCTCCCCCTTGGTCTGTGCTGTGCAGAAGTGTGGCCTCCCAGCTTGCCATTGTCTTCCTGGCTTCTGTCCTTACCACCTTCACGAGATTTGTCCAGGACTTTATGGACCTGTCCGCCATGAGTTTTGTAACAGGTTATGAAGGAATCTTGCCTGGTCTACAGTCTCCCTTGATGGCTTTTACTACTCTGTATGCATAGATCCTATGTCCTTTGGTCCCAGCCAGTCTCTCCAGGCCCCAGCTGATGCGTGGACCTTAGGAAAGTCTTGGAAGGTAATAAGGTTATAAAATGAGGTGCATGCTTGTTATCCCAGCACGCAGGAGGCAGAGTGGGAGAATCTCAGCAAGTTTGAGGTTAACCTGGCCTACATAAGACCTGTTTTTACGGGCTGGAGAGATGGCTCAGAAGTTAAGAACACTGGCTGCTTTTCCAAAGGACCCGGGTTTAATTCCCAGCACCCACATGGCAGTTCACAACTATCTGTAACTCAGGTTCCAGGGGATCTGACACCCTCACACAGACCTACTGTAGGCAAATATCAATGCTCATAAAATAAAAAAAAAAAATTTTTGCCGGGCTGTGGTGGTGCATGCCTTTTAATCCTAGCACTTGGGAGGCAGAGGCAGGTGAATCTCTGTGAGTTCGAGGCCAGCCTGGTCTACCAAGCGAGTTCCAGGAAAGGCGCAAAGCTGCACAGAAAAACTCTGTCTCGAAAAACAAAAACAAAAACAAAAAACAAAAACAAAAAAAAAAATTTAAAAAGACCTGTCTTTAAAAGATACTTATATTTCAATCCAATAATCGAAGCCTCAGTCCCCTCTCTTCAGTCAAACCTGGGGTCATTGAATTCCTGGTCTGGGAAGAACTGTGGAGCCCCCTCCTGTGGGAGACAGATTTGCTCCCCAGGCTCCACCCCACATGGCCAGAGGATTCCCCACTCCGCTTAGTGAATTAGGGAGCCCAGGGAAAAGGGGTTTCACTGCTCAGAATGTTGGAAGCTTTAGACTTCCTTGTCTCATATATGTGAATACGGAAGCCAAAAGAATTTAGGAGCAATGCCTAAGGTCGTACAACTGGTCAGTCACATTCCCCCCTTCCACACTCCTGCCAGGGTTCCTGGCTGGCCCCTGGCCCGAGGGTCAAGACTCTAAATACAGGGAGAGTGAGGCCCTTCTGTCCCCCGGAGGCTGCCCTGATGCATCTCTGGCGCTCGTGGTGTGCTCTGGAGCCCAGAGAAGGGGCCAAGTTGCATTGGTCTGTCGGAGAGAGGAAAGGGACCAGCTGGGTGAGGCCTGGGCTCCCTGGCTGCAAACAGTAATTAATGAGGAGCTGGCTGGGGCAGCTGGCCCTGCGGCACTCTCCTGCAATGCAGCCCCCACACGGCGGCCAGGAGAGCGTGGGAATCTTTTGTCATGCAGATCCTGCTGCCTGTTTGCTACCCTGGGGTCTCCCACCCCCACCCACTGCTTTGGGATATTTATGGCCGAACCCTGTGGGCAGGCCAATAAAGGGAGAAAGTTATCTGACGGTAGCTAGACACCAATTAAAGCTGAAAAAGAGACTTGACCGAGGTAAAGGAAGATTTCCAGTTGCCATGGACTGGGAGAAGGACTTGGGAGTCCTCTCAGGTCATGATAGCTTGGGGTTTGTCTGTTTAAGTTTTTCTGAGACATCACATGGCAACAATGGGTCATAGGGACCTGGAGAGGGAATGCCAAGAGGCAGGTAGTCAACAGTGCTCCCACGGGGACCTCTCTGTCTCCATCCAGACGGTCTCCCTCCTAAGTTGTGGGCCCCCACCTTTGCAGAACTTGCAGATTTGGGCTCTCAGCCTCTTCCTCCTCTCTCCAGCCTCCTCTCTCGAGCAGCTAATTGACTCCTGAGCCCGCAGGCGTTTTCCAACCGAGGTTTCTGCTTGCTCACCCAGGCCAGCCGCTCCTCACCCTCTGTGCCCTGGGCTCTACCTCCTGGTTATTTTTAGTTTCCCGTGTCCTTCCCTGGAAGCCAAAGCATTGATCACACTTAAATGCGACCAGAACAATAAATTTCCCATCTCCTCTCTGCCCAGCTTCCCTCCTAGGACCAAAGTTTGTCATCCCACACACCATCAGCCACAGAACTGCCCTCTCTCTCCCCGGAGTGTGATGTCATCACTTTCTGGACTTTTCAAGGACATCCTCCCTCCAGAGAGGCCCCACTTGGGAGATCCCGTGGGCCTTTTGTGCTTTCGCTTGGCTGGCAGGAGGTGGGAGGTGATGCTGAGCAGGTTTATAGATTCAGCTGAGGAAAGAGAAGTGGAAGGAGGCAGAGGCCACCTCGGAACTAACGTGGGAAGTGGCTGCCACTGAGGCCAAGAGCACGGGTTTTGATCAGCGCGGTTTTCAGGCTGGGGAACTGCTCTGTGACAGAGTGATGGCTAGCTTCTGTAAGGCCCTGGGGGGGGTGGAGGGAGAGCAGAGCAGGATTCAAATCCTGGTTCCGGTGCTGGGATGAGAACCTTCCCTTGTGTCTGTGGTGAGTGTGTTAGCACCGGCCTCCAAGCTTGGCCTTCAGGGTGGAAATGAGCCTGGAGGATAGGAGGGAGAAATGTTTGTACACTGCCTACCCCGAGTGGAACACCTTCCACCCTGTGGCGGCTTCTTGTCACCACCAGATGATGCTGACGGCAGATGACCTGGCTTGGAATTGGTCCCACTTGGGGCCAGTCAGACTTTTCCTTTGAATCTTGGTTCCCCATCAGTAAAATGAGAAAGCTGAACCCCGGGGGCCATTCCTCCATACACAGATCTTCTGGACGGTCCGGAAGAAGCCACGAGGCAGCGTGGCTTCAAACGGGAAGGATGGAGCCTCTTGCCGTGGAGTAGCTCTGCTCTGGTGGCGGACAGCAAGGGCCAGGGCTGGGCTGCACAGTGGCTCCAACCTTCTTGATGGTTTCCGCTCTCTCTGCCAGGCTCCTTGGCTGTGTCTGTGGCTGACATGACTGCACCTGTTGTGGGCTCTTCCGGAGGGGTGTATGCGCTCGTCTCTGCCCACCTGGCCAACATTGTCATGGTGAGCAGCCCCTGTTCCCTGTGGATCTGCCCTGTCTCTCCTCTGTCATCACTGGGCTCGGACGTTAATTCCCCCATAGTTCTCTCAGTCTGGATGGAGCATGGTTCATACCTGCATCTTTCTCTGCAGACCCATTTCAGTGGGATCCTTCCCAGATGAGTTCATATTTTCTCCAGCCATGCTTGGCCTGCAAGTGTGCCTGTTGCCCTACCCCATGACCAAAAGCAATAGGGGAGAAAAGAGTTTGTTTGGCTTACACTTCCACATCACTGTTCCTC